>NW_006711238.1:429406-593408 GCF_000271645.1 Tremella mesenterica DSM 1558 | reverse complement strand
CTGCACACCCACCCACGGTTTCGTACTCGCCTTTCATGCTTCAAACACTTTCATACTTGTCCCGCTAAAATAGTGTCGACCGTCCAAAACTCACAGTTTATCTCAGACCTATGTTATCTCCGTGATTAGCCATCTGGAGGAGTCAACAGCTAACATACAGATGTTGGTTGATCGAACCTACGGAAAGCGAACCTAAACATGAACTAGATCGATTCATCGACGCTCTCATTTCTATCAGAAAAGAAGTGGATGAGATCGCTTCTGGGAAATATACACAAGATGATAATGTGTTTAAACATGCTCCTCATCCTCTCGAAGTTCTTACGGATGCAGAATGGACCAGGTGAGTTTTCTTCCCTTTTTGTCCGTCGTTTTGTCACTCTCAACCCCCCCACCCCCTTCTTTCCACCTCTCTGTCTCTCCATATGTGTGTATATGAGAGAGATAGTTGTTCATCTTGATCACTGTGTCAGCAGTCATACAGTATATCGTGTCAATTCCAGGTCATCAACATGAATCTCAATTGTGAACAACCCATCAAGAGGCTGTGTGCTGACCACCAGACCCTATTCGAGAGAAAAAGCAGTCTTCCCAGTCCCAACCCTCCGTAAATCTAAATTCTGGCCATCGGTCAGTCGAGTAGACGACGCAGCGGGTGATTTAAATTTGATCTGCGAATGTGGTACAACGGAAGATTACGCTTGATCTCTTCTTGGTGCTTCCAATCCCGATTCTCTCTTCGACGATTGGAAGAAAACGTGTGTAAAGGGGGGGGAAAGTAGAAAAACAGAAACGAAATAACGAGTCTCAACACTGTTCTTCTTCAATGATACCTAGCATTTATCAGTGATTAGAAAATGCTTTTAGCAAATCAACTTTGCATACTTGATTATGATACGTAGATTGTCTCTTGATGCATTTGTCGTTCCTTGGGAATGCTCATTCCATCTTAACTTTATCAGGTACCACACTTCACTACGGAAGCTTTTGAAGTGTGAGGTTCAATCTGATGAGGATTTGACTTCATATGCTACACAACTCAGAGACTACAGCCACATTGGAGACGAAAGAGAGAAGAGGTTGCAGAGAGGAAGGACGCGTGGAACCCTTGCCTCTCACCACACCTCATCATCTTCATCCTCTACATCTCTTTTCCACCCTTCATCCTCACTTTCCCAATCATCATCCATCCCGCCTTCTTCAACTTCATCATCTCCCTCCATATCATCCGCGCCATTCAAGTCTCCGGCTACATGTACCTCTTGACCCTTTCTGACAGCTTTCAACTTTACCGCAGCTTCTGGGTCGAACAACGCTTTGACTCGCAAATTGTCAATCTCTTCTCGACGTTTACGTAATGGTGAGCGAAGAGAAAGGAGAGTGAAGATGTTATTTGGTGTAGGACTATGAAGGGTGGAAGAATCGAGTGTCATTTCTTCTTCTTCTTCCTCTGCCGCATCTCCTGGATCATCTTCTTCGTCAATTTCTTCCTCTTCAGTGTGCAGGTGGATCCCCGCTTTATATGTTATTTTAGGGGAGGATGAAGATGATCTGTGACGGACTCGGATGGGATGACGAGTAGGGACTATTGTGATGGCATGTCGTGAAGGTCCACCTTCGGGATCCCATTCGTCTTTTTCGTCATCAGAAAGAGATAACGTCTTCACTGGTCGAGATACCCTGATTGGGTTGATGACTGACGGGGATGGATTCATATCTGGATCAAGGGGAGGGATTGGGAGTGGTTCCTCGTCCAATAATCCATTTATCGGTAATGGAGTCATTTCGGGACGATCCTTGAAAACTTGCTCTTGAGCTTGGTTCAAAGCGGAAATTGGCAGGTCGTTGAGGGGAAGTGCAGAGTGTTTCATTGATATCGGAGATGATACTTTGTGATTAAGGCCTGTTTCTTTTTCTTTGCCTTTCATAGAAGCTTTTGCGAAAAGTCCCAACATTTCACTAGGCCTACCTCTATTCTTGATGTTGCCATTCCTCTCCTGAGGATCATTCCTCTTTTCCTCCACAGGTTCGAATAATGAAGTAAATGATCTACCCCTCTTGGGAGTCTCCAACTTCATAGGCGAAGGACCAAACTCTTCTTCATCTTCCTCCTCTTTCCCATTTCTATCATTAAAACCAGAAACAGAGATATCACTTGTATTGCCATTCGTACTCCCATTCGAAACGATTCTCTCTCCTCTTCTTCTTCGTGGTTCTTTCATAGGTGTATCATCCACTAACTCTCCTCTTAATCTTTTCCTGGCTCGTGTCCGAGGGGTAATCTCCTTTCCTTCTCCAGTCTTGTCTTCCATCCGCAAGTGACCTACAGAGGAACGTTCTTTGATCTTCCTAAGAGAGTTCATCTCGAGAACTTGTTTCAATTTCCTCGGTGAGCTAGCGTGAATGAAAGGGGAGAAAATATCTTGTCTTGCTGGAGAAGGTATAGAGAATGGATTGATAGGGTTGGGATCGTGTATAGGTCCAGAATAAGGTTTACGAGGTGTCACACTTCCATTCTTCTTCGAGTTGCTGAGTTGTAGTGAAGGTGGAGAATGTGGATTGAGGATAGCTTTACTTGCTGTTCTCTTCAAACTTTTCTTCTCTCCATTGATTGATTCACCAGGTGGTCTTGATGGACCTGATTCATTGGTGATATCATTAAAAGACGTTTGAGTTCGACGAGAAGGAGGAGTGGGGGTCGAAGGATATTGTGAGACATGGAGGGATTGTGGAGTAATGGTGATACCATTTCGAGAGGAAGATGAAGTTATCGAAGATGATGTAGAAGCATGTTGACCATTAGACAGTGATGATCCTTGAGATTGAGATCCATTGGATTTTGATAATCGTCTGTATAATGCATATTGTTCACCTTCATGTCAGCTTCGAGGAACGACCGAAAGAATGGAAGATGGAGAAGTAGGAAAAGAGGAAAAGAGGACGGACCTATTCCACCAGGATCAGATTTGATATCCTCCTTCGTCGGATTCCTACCGTTTTGAAATTTGAAAGCTTTCTCCCATGCCTTGACGGCAGCTTTGACAGTGACGAGGTCCATATCATATCCTGCCCTCGTATCCTTGCACCATCTGTCCTGCTATGGATGTCGAAAGCGAAAGCGAGTCTACCTCTCACGCGACGGGGGATAGACGACCGTGGGAAAGATTTGACGTTGTGGCACTTGTCTTTTGTGGCAATTTCCTCTTGAAGTACCTGTAATCTAACTTTCCGTGCGTCGAGTCATCGAGGCCTCACCCCTCCCCCCTCCCGGCGTGAGAATCGTGCGGACCGCTCCTTTCACTCTTCCTATAAAGTTCAGTCCAGTGCAGCTATACATGATAAAGCACCCTTATATGATCCTAAAATCACCTCATCCTTCACCTCTTGTTTGAACAACATGGAGTACATCTGTCCTACTCTCTATAATATTCCTGAGAGTGAAGAAGACCGTCCCGTTTCTGGCCTTTCTTCATCTACTGTATGCCCATATGCAGCTTCTCAGTCACCCGAAGATGATGGTATCATTTTAGAGCTGAGTAAACCTTACCCTTCATCAACCTCGAGCGCACTTCTTTCCTGATAAGACCCAACAGCTCCTTTCCTCTGCCTAACGGTGATTATTGGGTTAAACAGTTGTTTGTGACATATTGGCTATCCGAATACGGTTACCAATACTCCGTAAGTACAATAGAGTGTGGCAATCCGCAATGCCAATTCCATCACTCCTTGTGTCAAATCCTGGGTAAGGGACTCACCGACCTCTCTTCAACCCTTTCAGTCCAAGTCGAAGGAGCCGGATGGAGACGATGCAAGATTTCCCTGACAGAGTCGGGAGAAAGATTTTTCACGGATGTTGAGCAGATTGAGAGCTCAAATATAAGTTTGTCTAGTACTCTATGCACTGATAATAGGAGCAAGATCTACTTAGAATGTTCAACAGATAACCCATATCTGTTGACTACGCTTCAAGATGTCAATCAGAACTTCTCCGAGGTCATGAAATCACTTGGAGAATATGTCAACATGTCTCATTCAACTGGAGATTCATCCTCATTACATGGTCAAAGCCAGGGAGACTTCCGGCTCTGGGCAGGAGAGGCCATCTATGGTGCTGTGGCACCCATCCTTGATACATCCGCTCCAACGAACCTGCAATATGAAAAGGCTCCTTGCCATGAGAGAGAGAGGCGTAGTCGCCCATCGACCGTAGTGTTCCTATACTCTATGGCAAGCGTCCCCTTTGACAAATATACTCTCCCTTATCTTCCTTATTGGAAGCATTATCCCTGCGCAAGCTTCACAAATTTACCCAAAGAGCTTGAAGACAAGTATGCGGAATCACAGTGATAAGCTCCTCATCCTTCAGGACGTCTCCAAAAGTGAATAACAGGGTATATAGTCTGCTCCTCAGGGAAAAGTGCACAATCAGTCTCAAGCATGTGATGAGTATGTAGGAATGTCTCCTCCAAAAGAGCAGACGTTTGTCAGCTGTGTGTGAATGGATACGGTTCACGTTGGGTATGTCAGCGTTCGGCAGTAAGTTTCCCTCTCACACCGCAAGGAGACAAATTGAATAACATTTCGCTCCTTTTCCTTCTCTCAACTAGTGTGTCCCTGTTGATCTGTCATGTACATTTTCCTGAGCATAATCCTGCTTCAGATCAAGGCGGCGGCTCAAACAACATCCGGGGTTTGATAATGTGGCATAAGAAGTGGGGCACCAGAACTTGGTTCTCCCTATATTTTCTTCCCACACCCTCCCTTCTTCTACATCAAGCAATTGAAAGTCAGTCAAATCCTGTCTATAGTATATAGAACTAGTGCAGTAAGGAGTGATTCTCTTCCTTCTATACTTCATACAGTGGCCATAGTTTTGATAGGAGACACCATGAACCTTAAAATCGTATCCCCATCCGAACAATTCCCACCGTACACCGAGAGGATAATCCAAGAGAGCGTCCGACGCTCAGGTGGCCCATATGGAGAGGAGAGTTGTAAGAGACACTATTCAATTTCCCTCTGCTTGAACTCTACATCTTGCCCCACCCACGTTCGGATAATTACAAAGGCAACGAGGGGTGGGCGCATCATATCCACTGAAGCGGACCAAACTCTTGTCGAAAAGAAATACTACTACCACCCCTCTGTCAATACTGATGTCCAAAATGACGTCCATACCGATGTTGATACCATGAACCCATGTATGCAGACTGATGGGACTTGGGCCTATTACAATAAAAAAGGTATTGTCCTCAAAGCAGGAGAGCAGGGCTGCCATGGCTAGTCTTTGCACCGCCCCGTCCTTCACAGACATACTCTAGGAGCTCAGTCTCAAGACCTACCACCCTCAGCAAACTGTAAAGGGTCAATCATAACCCCCTTGGCGCCTCCGGAACTGGAGGGGGGAGATCAGGGGGGGTTCATTCCGGAGGTCCCAGGGGTAAACCCTGTAGTCGAGCCAAATGTGATCATCCCTCCCCAGGAGACTTTTGAAGCACCACCCACTACCTTGGCCAACACCACGACTATCACCACTACCACTACCAACACAGAACACAACGTCCTGGCATCAAATGATGAAGCTGGTGACCTAGCAATGACCGGAGGGGAGGTGAGTGATCCTTCCGAGGACGAAGGAAGCGAAGGGGTGGAAAACTCGCTTGAGTCGGATGCCCACAATCAGGAAGACGCCACCGAGATGCCTGAGCCGGACGGTTCTAATGGGATAGATCATCATGCCCCGTCCTCAATTCAAGTATTGGGTGGCACAGTGACCGGTGAACCGCCCGTGCCTTCCGGCTTGATTGGAGAACAGGCAGATCTCACTCGGAAATACACTGATGACACTGGTGATGATGATGATGACTTCAAGGGCATAAATTCTCAACCTGATCAAACGGAGACAGGATTAACTCGGAGCATCTTTAGAGCCTGGGGAATATTTCAGGGCCTGGCCTATGACACCGTTGAGGCCTGGCGTTCATTGGAATGATAAACAATCTCTTCAACGGTATGGACAGGACTGCATACAGATCTGATATCTGAGAAGGGGAATGACTATGCATGAGTGGATGATCTGTTTGCGCATTATCCATCACTGATCCTGGGGGTTAGCAGAGGATTACTGACGCTGTTTGTCTACTATACCACCTGGCTTCCCGTCCTGGACCACTTTTTTTCTCTTGCGTGTTGTCTTTGTATCCCCCCACCATTTCCCAGCAGCCCCTTGCTCGTACTTCAGCGGTTGAGAATGTTGGGTCTGGCTCTGGCAACACATCTGCAACTTACGCCGGTCGTGTCCCATGCTTCATTCCCCACTAATTGAAGTACGGCTCAATGTGATTGTTTGGGAAGTAAACAGTGAGTACCTTCATTTGCAAAGCTCACATGTCCTCACGGGATGACAAGCCTCTTGAGCTCACCTGGTTCAAGCTTGGAGCCTAGGTTGTGAGAAAGATGCTTGTCACACAAGTATCAAGTCCCTTTTCTCTTGCAGGACCATCCCCGCTAGAAACGAGACGCTTTGTGACACGGTCATTTGACAGGTAATCCACCACACAAACCCGCACCATCTTCCCTTTCCTCCTTTCAAAGCTTGCCACAAAACGGTTCCCGGGACCACATGCTCAGAAGTTGGGTTTTACCTCCGAGTTAGAGCAGCGAATCATCGGGAGATTCGTTAGCTCCTCAGTAAGCGTACTGAATCTCGTAAGTACCGAAGTGAAAACAATATTTGAATCCCAACGGATAAGCTGAAATGTGTGGGCCAAAAAGTTCCTTTCTCTTCCCACTCTCCTTTCTTACCTGGGAATTCAGCATCAGATCCATATCTCCCCGTTCCCCTTCTCCTATTCCTCCTTCCTCATTGCAAAATTTGCCACTTTCTATCAGTCTTAGCTATCAGATATATCACTCAAGTAACACCAGACAGGAATGACAACAAGCAGTAGATTCTGGTCAAAGATCTTCCCCCCAACAGGTGGCAGGAAGAAACTTAGCTCTGAAAATGTAGTCCGTGAGAGCTTGCCATCATCAACAACCTCATCTTTTGTCTATATGGAGGAGTATTTGGTCGAGTTCTTCGACCGTAAAGTACCGGAGTTATATCAGTTTATTGAAAGGCCTTGTCCCAATAGTACATGTGAGAGACACAAACACTTTCAAAAAAATGAGCCTCATTCCTCTTGGAACGGGAACATATGGACCGACATCAAGTACTTGCGGTCCCTAAAAGCAGGAATTGAAGTGGACAGTGAAGGAAGAAAATACTTTACTGATATCAATGGCACTCCCATTGGCACTGATTTCATGCCAGGCTGTGAGGTTCCAGGCAGAATTACTATCACGAAGTGCATCACCTATCAATTCGAAAACGAGGAGTGGATTGGGACAGAATCGCCTGACTGGTGCGGAATGTCATTTACAGAGCTCAGCCATTGGGAGGGAGCAGCTGGACCCTCCGGAGTGAAGGAAACCACAAGAGACATTGCGAGTAAGGCATGAGACGAAGGACCGGTGTGATTATTGGTGGTGAATCTGATTGACGAGATGCAATGATGATCCTCCATATTGGCTTTTTTTTTTTCCATAGGTCCGAGATAACTTCTACAAGTGGAAGTAGCTGACCGTAAGCTTTTGACATTATCGAAGCAAGGGATGACATGAGTACCACTTTTGCCCAAGAGGAAATTTGGAATCAAAAAACGAAGGGGAGTTTCACAACGTACCCTTGGGGAACGCTCCGTTCCCCGGAAAGGCCTTCCGCGAGGGGGTCGCCCCACAAGGTCGTGCGTGACTCCACCGCTCCTCCTTCCCACGGCCTAGACTGGTCATGTTATCCTCTTTCTATTTTTGACTCTCATCTTGCCATGTCATCTTCCCTTGAGGCAATCCTTGAATCTGACTTGACCCCCGGCAGGAATCAGGTCACAACAGACCGGCACGCTTCTACAGGCAACATCCCGGAAGGCATCATGGAGGAATACCTTGTAACAACAATCAGGACAATGGCTGGGGTGCAATACATTTTCATCACCACAGCAAGAGTCTGTCTGAAAAGTAGTTGTGATAGACACACCTCTATTCCAAGAAATGGACAGGCTATTGAGGACATTGATGGCATACGAAGCGCCCAAAGACTGGGCTTTGTCTGTGATGAGGGGGAGACAGATGAAGAAGGGAAAGTTCACTTCACCGATTTTGATGGTACCCACCGAAGCTATGATCCTCAGGGATGTCCAGTATCAATCTTGGAGCGCGGCTCCAGGGCCATTGTCAAAATATATCTAGATGAGAAGTGGACACTCTTTAGAGAAAGCGACTTGACTGACTTGCCATTTGAGGAAGCCAGGAGTAGGGCCAAAACACTCTTCAGGGAGGCCGTAATCTCAATGATTGCAGCTTTCGGGAGTTGACCGAGATTAGTATAGTGACAGACGATGGATGCAAGTGATGAATTTGAGATGAGTCTTGCTTGATGAGGTTTTCAGCTTGAGGAGTTGCCGCCGCAGGATAGTAGAGAGCGGTGCGAGTACAAGTACTGATTGTTTTAGTCTGTGAAATAAGCCCATTTTTATTCATGACAATTTCAGAGGTCTGACATTGAATTTGGTATGCTGGGGAGGGATGAAGTATGATGTCATCTACATACACTTTGGTGTCAAGGATTGAAAGGTGGACATCCCTTCTCATGACTTTCCTTTCAGCCACGGGCTTCCAGAGTGGCGTCTATATCCTCTCCCTCCTTCCTCTTACTGCCTGCTTATAATGTTGAAGCATCAGCTTTCCATTCCCCCAATTTCAATTCAGTAAACTTACAATCATCACTATCTCCACATGTCCTCCACAAGCTCCCCAGTTATCGACTCATCTGTCTCATACCCAGGGGTCTCTATGTCAGAGAACACCATCCCAAATGGCGCATCAAAAGATGACTTGACCGTATATGCTACTACCACAGACTCCCTGGTTGTCGAAATGCCCGTGTATGAGGTGATTCAGACGATCCCGTACGAAGAGGGTTCGGTAAAGGCCTGTCACGTCTTCATCACTGAAGAGAGTCCCTGTCATGACCACGTGCGTCGAAGTTGCTAGTTCGGGTAATATCCAGTTACCCGCCACCGATAAACACTACCAGCCACCCTTATCTACATTACACTCTCATTCCATGTACATAAGGTAGTGCATAGCTTAGAACAACTTCGACGAATGTATCTTGTCTGTCTCAACATACAAGTTCTCTTATACATTTGCCAAAACTTATTATTCACTCCTCGAACTATTTGCTTCGATCCTCGTATCCTCTTACAACTAGTTCAAGTCCCTACAAGTAGCTCATCACCCTCGACGCAGATCCTTCGACCTTCGGTCTGGTCTTGACAGTCCCTGCCCAGGCCGTACGTGTCGTATACACAGCTCGTATACACCGGGAACCTCCACTGAGACTCAAAACGTGCATTCGACATCATCGCATTTGGTCACTTATCGCTATTCTACCCCAGCAAGGATTGTGACAGATGGGCAAGGCCGGGAGTACTACACCACATTGGAAGGTGACTATGTTGGTGATCAGGTTTCGTCCGAATGTCCGGTGTTCACCAAGACCATCGTGAAACAAGCCTTGACAATGCGCATGAGGCACGGGAAATGGGAGGTGGTTTCCGAAGACAAGACAGTGGTCTACTTGACTCAGTGCACAGGTCAAGCGTCTCGCGGCCGCAGATGTAGGGGACCAATAGCTCCCTGGTCGGATGACCTGTTGAGCTTTCGAAATTGATTTGCTCAACTCAGGAATTGATAGGAGATGAGACGAGATGAATCGAGATGCGATGAGATGAAGCCAAGTGTTCACAGGTAATAGCTATCACCTTGTCACCTTAATATGAGTGGGAGAAGAATGTCTGCCATCATCAGTGAATTTCCAAATGCCTCTCCTACCAAAGAAGGAAGCTGGACAATACCATAGACTGTGTGCAGGCATCCGGTCTCATCTCAACTGTCCTTTCTCTCTGTTCTGAGTGTTGAGTCTTGCATTTCCCTTCACAATCTTCCTCATTCTTTTGTGGAGCTTCAGCATGACCTTTTAGTCTATCTGGCAATAATTACAACACAGATTCAACTTACATAAAATCATAGTGTAGGCTTTTAAGCCATGAGTTAACGCCAGGACAATCCAGATTTTGCTGACATGCATGATTATTCAAGCCTTTCTGTCTGCCGTTCAGGTAGATGTTTCCGTATTCTTCTTGGTAGGGATGAATTGCCCATTCGGTATAGTTTCAGCGATATCACACGTAGGAGAGCTCGAGTCTTCTTGATGTGACCCGGCCTTAACGTGTCCACTCTCCCGGTCAAATGGTTGAGCAGGTCCATGTTCAGTCACAAGGTCATCATGCTCGATTTTGCAAAGCTGACCGTCCGGCTTTGGCACTTACACTAGACGTGAAACACAGAAAGTTATCCGGTTGAAATGAAAAGCTCTCCCACCAGCATTTTGTGAGAAGAACAGTTGGGTGTTAGTGTATGAGTGTGATAAACAACAGTGCCAACTTGTACACGGAGTGGGGAAAAGGGGGGTTTGATGAACTTCAAAATCGTTCCATGCATTATGTCGTCATTTACGTATAGTCGTGTCCGACAAAGCCAACAGCCACTATAGTGCCGTCCGTACAGCCATACTGACGGTCAGCGATGTCATGTTACCAATCTGAATATTATAGTCAGAGAAATCAGCACCAGAAAGCGATTGCCAATTCGAGAAAGTAAAAAAGCACCAAGTGAATTACGGATTCGTCTACACTCATGCACCAGACTTGTGAATGAAAAACTCACCACAAACTTCTCTCTATCCATTACCAAGCTCATCGGGTTCTTCTCTGGCGTTTGCAGAAGTAAGTCTTGGGCCTGAGAAGCCCATGCACCTGAGATTGGGATCATGTTGGTGACTTCCTTCTCGCCGATATGAGAAGGTACGCCAACGTAAAGCTACCACTGTCAGCTTCCTGTGCATATAGTCTACATCTGAAGCTCCACGCAAGATATCGAATATTTGATTGGGAGGGACGGATAGTCAGAGATTTGGCCAACCTACCCTCCTATCTGCTCCAGACCTTGCGGCGAACCTAGTACTTGTGACAACCCTCGTCCGTCTCGCATCCACCGCCCCACGTTCAATGTCTGGCGCATCCACGACTTCCAGTAATTTTGGAGCTTTGTTCAGAAGAGGTACCACACGTCTCTCCTCTTGTCCCTTCACAGCCTGATCTTCAGGGATGATTTCTCCTACTGAGGAGCGCTGACCTCCAAGGACTTTACGAGGTGTTGTTGAAGTAGACAAGCTTTTGGCGGTACCTCGTGCCGATACAGACTTGCTGGTTCCGTTCGTGACTTTTGAATTCGATAATGGAGTGAGACTATCTCTCTGATTCACATTTCGTAGAGGCGTAAGAATATCTGATTTGTCGACAGTGTTGGAAGCTGATAAAGGCGTGGATGCGTTGCTCCCGCTCAGCCCTCTTACAGGTGTGGGTCTGCGGAGTGGAGAAGGAGAAGCCTGAGCGGGAGAGGAGGGATTGACCGGTCTGAGGTTTGTGATGGACTTTTTGGCCGATAAACTCCCAGAGGTCGTTCGCTGTCGAGGTGGTGTATTTGGGGGCTTACCCCTCAGCGCTCGTCGCTCAATCGGGGAGCTTGGGAAGATGGAGGGTTTATGAGAAATGACAGGTATGATTTCTTCAATCTCTTCCCATGACATGCGGATGATCATCTCTCTGGTTGCGCACTGGTTTGTTAGATATCACACGACGCTTGCATGTGAGAAGTGGAATGGACGGCGGCATCTGACAATGAATCTTGTGGGTTTGACGCATCGGAACATCCTGCGGGAGGCCGAAAAAGAGTAGGAAAATAAGATCATGTCATATATTCACTCACCGTCATATACCTCCCCTGTCCTTCGAACCAAGTGAGCATACCCGCCCCTCCAACCCCGCCTCCAACATCCTTCAATCGCATTCTCACGGTGGCATCGTTGGAGCTTTTCGACAAATCTGATATCTTGTACTGCGCTATCATTTCCCTTTTTGCGATTGAGAAAGTCCTGATAATCCCATCGACGGTGACCGCTACAATGTAGTCATGAACAAGTTGTATTCCTATGCAGATATTGGTCTGTTGACCGAACCGCACGATTTTCTCACCGGTTCTGCACATCAATCAATGGCATCGCAAGGTGAGTAGTGCGGACTTACCGCCAATCCCAAACCACGAGCGCTTTGTCTGCCCCAGCGGAAACCATCCACTTTTCGTTGACACTCGGTGTCAGTTGATTTGCATTATCGATAGACATCCGCCACTGCGGGGGACGACCTCAGATTTCCAGCTCTCGGGGGAACCAAAGACGTAGGAAGTATGAGTGAAAGCGACGGAGAAGGACGAGCCAGAGACGGTGGGAGAGGTGGGAGAGGTGGGAGAGGTGGGAGAGGTGGGAGAGGTGGGAGAGGTGGGAGAGGTGGGAGAGGTGGGAGAGGTGGGAGAGGTGGGAGAGGTGGGAGAGGTGGAGGAAGGGGTGAGCAAGCGCAGAAAATTATCCAGGAGCATCGAAACAAACAAAAAACAACAAACTCACGCAACAGCTCGTATCCCATGCAAATGACCAGACAAAGTCTGAACGACCTTCCATTCTTCACCCGATTTCTGATAAACCTGTACTCTACCAATATCATGAGAACCAGCTACGAAAACTTCCGCCGCTGGACAAAAGTCCAAACACGAGACAGATTTAGCAGGTAAGATCAAAGGCACCGACAAGGAAGTAGGATGGATAGTTTGTAATGGTGGTAAATGCCATACTCGGATTCTGTTCTGATCAGCTTTACCACACCTTGATGGAGACAAGGAAAACTCACGTTTCATCATAAGAACCACTAATGAGGACATCTCCTCGAAGTCGGAGAGAAGTTACGTAGTTCGTATGACCCTTTAAGAAAAGAACATTTTGTGCCTTTGCCATAAGTTTTTGTATTTCCCAAGGGCAAAAAAAAGTTCAAACTGACCAACCCGTTATTCCAATTTTTCTCTCTTCTCCAAAGACTTTTGTATAATTCTTCCCTACTCGTTTTAGTTATGTGATTCGTATCAATTGCAGAGAATGTACTGACCAACCTCCAGTTGGTTCCTGTGATAAATGTGATAAACCAGCACTTCCATCCCAATCCCTCCATTCGAGTTGTCGACATAGAATCCGCCAAATGTCAGATAATCGACTTAAACGGAAATAATGTCTTGCAGTCTAGATAATCAGCCTTTGAGTCTATGTTGATACAAAACTTACTGATCGAAAAGTTAATAAATCTTTGATATCTAGTAAACTCAATATTTTGACGGCCAAATCATCTCCTACTCTTCCAAGAATGTCTAATCTAGATCTCCTATATTTTTCTAGCAAAGCGATTTGAGCATTCACATCAGATGGATGACATCCTATGCAGTGAGTCATAATTTCTATCAGAGCGATGGATAATGGACATACCTTCGACTATCACACCAAGTAGATGTATTCTATCATCTTTATTCATTCCTCTGATGACGACTCCAAGACTTTCTCCATTCTTCAAAGACTCAGCTGCTGTGTTTTCCAGTAATCTATCACGGGAGATTTCTGTTACTTTTCCAGCACACAAGGCGTGTTCCGCTAAAAGGTTGTTATAGAGAGTTTCGACTTGATGAAGCTTTGTATGGAGGTCGTGAAGACTTGAACTTGACGCTGATTGAGCACGGACAAGGAGGTTTTTGTAATGTGTGAGTTGTTTGTGATGTACGGCTTGTAGTTGGCCAAGTGAAGTCTGAAAGTCAGTCGTCGGAGACATGTACTCGTAGCTCACCCTCATTTGATACTGCCGAGTACGAATAGTTTGCAAACAGTGAAGTATAGAGAAAGAGGACGAGAGGGGAGTTATCTGGTTCGGATAGTACGAGAGAAGAAAACATGCTAGTGTGGTTAGAGATCAAGAGAAGAAGCAAAAAGTATGTGGAGATCATGATGTACAGTGTGCACTGAGCACTGAAAACGTAACAGATGACGATGGGAAAGTTTTAAGAGCAAAAGGAGTAATAAGAGTAACATACCTCATCAAAATCATCAACCTTGACAGCCGTCTCAGTCCTTAATTCCCAACTCTCAGCATCTATATCACCCATATCACCAGGTTCCCTCCTTAAAGTTCCTTGACTAGGAGCATGATCAATGATAGTTCTCGTCTCATCATCTTCCTCTTCTCTTCCCATAACTCCCTTGTCGTCCGCACCCTTACTTTCTTTCGACGTCCTTCCGAATGGCGAGTGCTCATAAACGTTCGAGTTGTCCTGCCTGGTGGTGAATCCTGATGAAAGTCGATTGCCGTCGGCGGAATGTCCATTGATATCCACATTCCCCTGTTCGTGTTCGGAAGTGAGTGCATCTAGCGGGCTTTCATCGAATGGAATATTGACCAAAGGAGAATGTCTTGATTCTATGGGTGCTAAGATGTTAGTGGTTTGATCAAACTTAGAAGGAGTTGTCTTCCCGGGTGATCTGGACGTGGGTAAAGGTGTAGTATATCTTTTCGTAGGTGTAGGTCTTAAATGATTTAGTATCGGTTTCTTGGTTCCTGTTCCTGAAGCCGGAGTCAGGGCTGGGGAAACGAGGGAAGATGATCTTCTATTTGGTATTGGTGAAGCTAATGTTGGATCCAGACTTCGTCTAGATTTGACTCCTAGAGGACGTGGAGTGATAGGTGATTTCGGACGGGGACGAGGACTGGGAAGTGACATCCCCGGTTTTTAAGTACTTGACTACACTTGTCGGATGTTATTCGAAAGAGATAGGAGGGGATACAAGAAGGGTAAGGAAGAATTATCATCAAGTCATCAGAACATGTCGTCAAGTCGTCAGTCGTCAGGTCGTAAGACATCAAAAGAAGAGACGCAGGGATGGTGAACGAGGCGTAATGGAGACGAGCCATGAACGAGAACCGTGCACGTCGCGTGGCATGGCGACAATGGCGGGGGTGACTGACCACAATGTACTCTACACAGAGAATCATTGTAGACGACGACACAGTGGCCACAGAGTATGTCGAGACACCCCCAGGACAGTGCAGTAAGAAAGCAAGCAGCCTGGAAGAACTCTTGGCAAACTAAAATTACATCGTCACCCCAAAGGTAGGCGCCTATCTTCACTCGTCATCGTACACGTACCAAACATACACCTATCTTTACATCTCCCTCCCTTCACGCCACAGGAGCATCATTTTCAAATTCATTATCAAGCCTTCGAGCCAGAGCACTACTTTTGACCGGTGATAAGCCGGAAGAGCCGGGGTGATGGATGACATAGGATGACGAATGGTTCAGGTCTCGCAGCACGCCTGGGGGCGAGATCCGGGCGCTGTCCGTCAGTCTCACTCACTTCACACACATCGCCCCGCTCACAGAAAAGTCTCGAGTTGAGAGGAAAAGTTCAAGAGATACTGGCAGAAGTGGAAATGACTATTGAGAGTGAGGAATTCCCGAGACACAAGAAAAGCTCAAACTCACCCCTCACTAGGCCGACGACGATGGTTGTGGGGCACCTCGACGGCGTCACTGCTAGCTGAAGGTGAGATGCCCATACCCACACCTGGGTTCGGAACCGAAGGTACGGGCTGGGCGAGCGAGGGCGCACCATTTTGCCCAGACTGTTTTGATTGTGTGGCTTCTCCCGTCCCAGGCGAATGCAAGGGCATATTGGTGGGCGATGAAGAAAGTCCTGGGGAGGTGGCGCCGGGAGGTGAGGCGGCGTGGGGGACTCTATTTTAATCAGCCTATGCTTGCAGTGTCTTCTCTGAGAAAGTTGACATACCCTTCAGGAGTGGGGATGGCGGTTCCTGGAATCTGACCAGTGGGAATACCAGCTTTGGCGAGCATGTAATCCCCAGAGTCAAAGTATTTCCTTTGGTTGTTCTGAATGTCAGCTACGGAGCACCGCGTCCAAACCAACACCATTCGACCGACGAGTTCAGTGGCCAAAGGGTCGTGGATGGATTCAGCGGACTAGTGAACGGAGGAGCAAAGTGGGGGAAAGCGGGTCGGATCTTGAGGAGCATCAAGCTATTGCAGAACATCGCAGAAAGGACAAGAGGATACAATGATTGAAAGTGCTCACTTTATCCTCAAACTTCTTCAACTGTGGTCCTGCCTTAGGAAGCACACCATACAACCTAAAGGCCTTCTGTTCATCTGGCGACATTGCCTCTAGGTCAGTCTCCATCTTCACGTTGGAGTAGTGAAACATACCGAGATATCTATCTTGTGCTGTAAGAGAACCATGTCAGCTGATATAAAACTTGAGTGGCGCAATACGACGAGAAGTGAGAGACGAATGAGAAGTTAACTAAGAAGTCTGAAATATAGAAGGATGAAGGACACTGTAGGTCGATAAGGATGATGATGAAGAGATGAGAAGTCGAAGCAGATAATAAGGTGATAAGAAGAGATCAAAGAACACTAAAATGATAAGGAAGGATGGTTTAAAGTGATATTTATGTACTCCTCGAGGAGAAGAATGAGGGTAGTGAGTTGCGGAATGAAGAAAGGATCTGCGTCATTTCTCTTGGTGTCAAGTGGGGGACTTTATGTCTTCTTCCCATTTGTCGCTAGGGTAACGTAGCCTTTACGCATGGGAACAAACACGTAGATCGGGTCAAATATAATTATATGTCACTCTTGACCACCCTACACAGCTCACTGATCCACTGATCACTTGGGCAAGGTGCATCGATGATTGACAAGGACGGAATGTTGGAGAAACGGAAGCAACGCGCGTCATTGAAGATTTCAGTCCAAGATAACAGGATCAGTCCCAGTGATGATGAAGGAGAAACGAAACAGATTTACTCACCATTTTATGAGGATTCATTTTGACCTCCTAAGCTTATAGGCTACTGAACCAAATGAACGAATGAGGGTGGGGGGTTTGCCGCCCGACGATATCGCCCCTCGGTTTGGAGATGGGGTGAGGTGAGAGAAAGGACGGGCTTGTAAATAGCAGAGACAGACGTAATGACGAGTCGTGCACTCTGAGAGAAGAGTGGAAGAAGGCGAGTGGTCGAGACAGAGCAGATGGGGGAGAAATGAGGGTGAGAAAGAAGGGGAATGTGAATGTTGGAGGATTTGAGAATCGACGTTGAACTGTCTTGATGGGAATGGAGCTTTGGAGTAAATGTCTGAGTTCAAATCCACTGGCACGACCAGGAAGGTTCGCCGTAGATGATAACGAGCGTGGTGAAGAGCAGATGGATGACAAGGTGGGCTCTGTGAGTCAAGCAAGGGTGGGGAGTGCGGGTGTACGACAAGCGCTAAGGAGAGACAGGTATGGCGGTAGGTGGGAGACGGGTTCCAAAATGACGCTAGGGAGTATGAGGGGAAATGTCAGTGTGGCACTTTTGGCTTATTGCCGCTTTGGGTATTTCTACTTTATACGGTACAAGTACTTACACAGATCTTCGTCCTTTTTGTGTCAACATCCGGGTCTAGTGGGACAGGATACATCTCGGCAACTGACAACCACTTAACAGGGGCTTCCTCGTCCTATGTAACATTTATATCCGTGGCGAGAAGTGAGCATGGACGCAAGTCCGACGGCTACCGACGGCCGCCCGCAGATGATCCGCAATCGCAGCAAAACTCCCAGCTTATCAGTAATGGACTTGCCCCATGTTAGACGAATGCTTCATATTCAAACCATGGCGCGAACACAGACATACATCGCGATCTGCAATGCAGAAAACGAAAAGCTAAAGCGAAAGAGAGAAACAACTATTCACAAGACAAACCACCTAGCAAAGATAGATCAAGACGAAGAAAGGGTGAGGGGTGAGCATGTCGGCTAGAGGTCGACAACCGCAGTTGAGATATCGAGAGCACCATTAAACAGAAACCGGTCGCCGTGTATGTATCGAAGCATTTATTTCTTCACAGCGGCAGCCTTCTTTGGAGCGGTCTTCTTCGCGGCGGGTTTAGCACTGGCAGCTTTGGCTAGACATCAGCATTGTTTGAGTTGAAATTTGGTCAAGGCAACGACTTACGGGCGGCGGCCTTCTTGGGAGCACTGGTCTTCTTGGCGGGAGCAGCTTTCTTCGACGCGGGCTTCTTTGCAGGGGCAGCGGGTTTCTTGACAGCGGGAGCTTTCTTGGCTGCAGCGGGCTTTTTCGCAGGGGCGGCTTTCTTCGAAGCAGGTTTCTTGGCGGCTTTAGGTGCGACGTTCTCTTTGCCGGCTGGAGCTTTCTGATGGTCAGATCCTGTTTGCCACAGAATGATGGATGACTGACCTTGGCTCCGCCCTTGACACGCCCAGCAGGGCCCTTAGGAAGGGTGAGCGCTCCTGTGGCAGCACCTCTTTTGATGGCGTTGGACAGGTTGGTGACGTTCGACTGAGAGCTCATGTCGAGCTTGAACTTGTCGGCGAGGTATCTGAGGGTGAGCATGCAAGGGAAGAAGACTACTATTGAACTTACTTCTTCAATGTGGGTCGAGAGACACCAGCGCGAGATTCCTCGGGGTGGGATGCGATGCATTCCTGGGCATGTCAGCAATTGTCCTTTTGGGCGAAAAGAATTCTCCGAGAAGCAAACAGATAAGCTGAGCCACAGTAAAAATGACATGCACGAAGACGGCAGGTATACAATACATCTCTACTAGAGAGTAGTGTGAGATGAAGAAAAAGGGATCGGGGCACCCAGACGACAGGATGAAATCTGAAAGGGGAGTGAGAGGGAAAAGGCACCGGTCGAGGAGCGTGTTGTTTGGCGATGCCACACCGAGCTCTACGATGCGGCCACTGGACAGGAGGGAAGCGTTGGAACAGGGTAGACGAGGATGGAGAGGGATATGATGTAAATGCACAAAGCGATTTGTGAGTCACGACGAGGGAAAGGGAGTGGCCGACTGGTGGCCGGTGGCTGTGTGACTCCTAAACTCCTCCCCTTTCCACTCCTTCCCTTGCCAATCAAAGATCCTCAGACACCAGCCGGCAGAGTACGCTCCTACTGAGATAGATGAGTGGGAGGACCAGACAGACACGAGGGACAGATGTATCAGAGACCAGTTGGAATGAAGAAAGTATACACCAAAAGAAGTTGAAATACCCGAAATCGAACCTCCTCACAGGGACGAAAGTCAACTCACCTGAATCATCGACAAGAAAGTCGGGTGGGCGGCAGCATTGGGCTTTTTGGGGGCGGCGGGTTTCTTAGTAATAGGTGCCATTATGAATGATTGACTTGAAAGCTTTGTTGGTTTGACGAAGAACGGTGGCTGGTTGATGGATGCGAAAGTGATGGTGACCACGAAAAAGTGTCACGAAAAACGAAGCGTTGCGTCAGCTATGACTCGGAAAAGGTTCAGTTGATGTCAGAGGATGTCAGAGTAGGATATGTGAAGGATTAGGAGGATAAAACTCACACAAAGTACTGTTAAGCACGGAAGGTTGAAAATGAAAGTTGAAGTGGGCGAAGAAGAAGGAAGGGGGAAGAAACGACTGGGGTTATGTGTCAACCTCGAACCCGGGTCCCGCGTCGGGCGGCGACAAACACCATTTGTTTGAAACCTTCATATCTTCTCTCATACTCCTCCTAGAGGTCTGAAAAGTGTACCATTACATGCGCATTCATCAGATGCATCACACGGTACTATTAGATACATGCATAAAGATTGTGAAGATGTAGGAGGAGGAAGAAATGTAGTTCACGTGACTTGGAGCTCCTTCGGCTCGCGGCGTTTTGTGGCGAGTCCAAAGCGCCGACAAGGTACGACTTGTTACCTTTGCTACTCTTTGGAGAGGATCAAGATGTCAGGGATGGGATTAGAGGGGTCGACGATCAGGAAGGGGTACGTAGGGGAATTCCTACTTGAACTAGGAGGTCGATTCCCAGTATAACTGGCTTGTAGGACGGAATGAACGTCAATTCATTGAATGGATTCTCATCACCCTTGGTCGATACCCCTCTCTCCTTCCGTTCTTCGTACATGTGGTCCGTGTAGTATCCACCTTAGTAAGAATCAAAGTCGGACCTGGCCGAGTGTTCCCTCCACATGAGCGACCATCATTGATCATGTTGAGAGCTTTCCGGGAGGTTTTGTAGGTTCACAGACCCGGGAGACCGAGATGAGAACCAAAGATAGACTTGACGACGAAGGGAGATACTAGATAGCTCTGCGTGTAGGTATTCCATTCCCTCTCGACTCAAACTTTCTACTCAGGAATCTCTGGCATACCTTTCGAAATCTTTTGATACCTTTTTGGACCTTCCAGCTTGTCCGTGTGATGAGAAAGATGGAATCCAATACCCTCAAGATGACTGAATGTGGCGGAAGAGCCAGTCCACCTATCTACATCCCCTTCGACCTTATGCTGTACCGTCATCAAGTGGAATGCATGATATATAATTACAGATTCTGAAAGCCCTTTCACTGCTCCACGTTATCCTACGCGTTCCGACACGTCAAAGATGTCTGATGGACTATCATCTTCAACAAAGCTCTAATGAGACGTTGAGATGAAGAGCAAATTCGCCACCTTGAACAGAGCGGACAGACCGGTTTCTGAACATCCGGGGCGCCTATCCATGGCATGCCTATCATGAGGGTGGAAGTAAACAGAGTTTGAGGAAGTCCCACCTCCACGAGGCAAAAAACGGTGACGTGTACTTTGATCGGCCTTTTCTCAATTTCCATCAATGTGGCAATTTCGCTGGGAAGGGAATGTATTCGGTACCCCCGTTTGAGGTGAGGAAATTTCGAGGTCAAGATGGCAGTCTCAAGAGGATCCTTAAGAGGAGTAGCACAGCATACAGCGACGGTCATGGGCAAAGAAAAGAAAGCACACAAAGGAGA
This sequence comes from Tremella mesenterica DSM 1558, assembly GCF_000271645.1. NCBI lineage: Eukaryota > Fungi > Basidiomycota > Tremellomycetes > Tremellales > Tremellaceae > Tremella > Tremella mesenterica. Next base: position 572,501 of record NW_006711238.1, on the reverse strand, counting down.
GAAACGGAAAAGGTCGGATGAATCTCAGATTGAATCTCCAACGGTAGGACTGAAGTTAGTGGGCAAAAGCAAAGATGCAGAATTGGATGATATATTCAACAAAAGTGTATGTTCTTACTTGAAAGGTGGTTTTCAACTGACACATCAGGCTACCTTGAATCAAACTTCTACGGTGTCTGCGATTGCGGGTCCATCAACTTTCCTCGAGGTATCCTCCAATTCTGAGTTGGTAAAAGACACACAAGGGTCCGGGAAGAAACCCAAGAAATCTGTCCGGGTTCAGGAGGTGGAAGAGGACGATGAACCGGTTATCGGGCCAGTTGAAGGTGGACCTTCTGGAACACCTATTTCTGAGAAGGACGACAGTCAAGTGGATATCTCGGATCAGGAGGATCTGATCCACGAGACACTACGCTCTGGGCCGTCCAAAAAGAAGGTCAAGGGTAAGAAATACGTACCGTCTGATGAGACGCCTGGGGATAGAGATAGAAGGACTATATTCGTTGGAAACGTTCCTCTCGAATGTGCCAAAGTCAAGGTGAGTATATCACTATCTTACCCCATCGCACTTCACACATATTCTTCCAATCTATCTTTCTTTCTTTCTCTGAATGACTGTTCAAACTGGTCGTGAACATCTCACATCTCATGACTGACCTTACAGTCGGCTTTGACTAAACTCCGAGCTCATATCCTCTCATACGCCCCTTCAGCCAAAATTGAATCTGTACGATTTCGTTCTGTCCCCTTTGCCACGCCGACGTCTATCCTTCCATCTGATAATCCGGAAAAAGACGAGACTCGTCGTCTCAAACGTGAAAAAGAACGGGCAGCTACATGGCGGGAACAAATCGACCATGATCCCAAGTCCAAGTCTAAGACAAAATCTCGCGATGATGAGGAAGTCGTAGACACCTCTAAAGTCTACATCGATGCGAAAGGTAAACGCAAAGTGGCCTTCATCAAGAAAGATGTGAGTTCTGTGATCGTCTGCCATACTGAGAGCTCATGAAACAGTTTCATGATCAAGCTGCTACTTGTAATGCTTATATCGTGTTTGAACATCCCCCTCCAGATAGGTCCAAAAACTTGCCTCCTCTTATGAACCCATACGAAGCGGCTAATCTTGCTCTTAAAGCAGATGGGTCGGAAGTCATGGGAAGAAGTATCAGAGTCGACGTGGTCCGAGCTTCTGGTAGGAAAGGTGATGACGCGGATGGGACTTCGAAGAAACGGGACGGGTGGTTACCAAGTGGAACCGATCCAAAAAGGAGTTTGTTCGTGGGTGGTTTGGACTATGCGGCCAAGGAAGAAGACGTCAGAGTATTCTTTGAGGAATTGGTGAAGAAGGAAAGAGGGGATTCGCCGGATGGAAGATGGGTTACTGGGGTGAGGATTGTAAGGGATAAAGAGACCCAATTGGGCAAAGGATTTGGATACGTGCATTTCACGGTGGGTTTCTTCTCCTACCGCAATTCCCCGACTTGTCTAGTGGGAGGTGCGATAGATCGCTTGGTGCTGAATCGGTGATGTGCCTCAAGCTGACGATCAGGATCGAGAAAGTGTGGACGAAATTATTGCTCTCAACTCTACGAAATTGAAACTTGCCAAACGCGATATCAGGGTTCAACAATGTAAAACTCTACCATCTGCCACCGTGAAACCTTCTCCTATCACCAACCTCAAATCATCAGACAAGACAAAACCGAAAACTACCTCTGCACGATCAATAATCACAACGATACCTAAAGGCAATCCTGCTCTTGGTGAGAAACTCAAGGATTTGTCTAAAGAAGAACGAAAGATGGCCAAGTCTACCGATGCGGACAGACAAGCTCGTCGATTGGCGAAGAAGAAATTGCGACATGGAATGGCAAGGAATGAGGAGAAAGGTTCTGTCAAGTTGAACCCGACTTCGGCTGAGAGGGCGAGTAAGAGGGCCAAAGTCATTTCCAAAAAGGGTAGAGTGAGGAGTGAAAAAGCTGTAGCGAGGATGAAAGGTCAAAGGGATTGATTGTGCAAAAACGACCATTCAGTACTTTCTCCACACGGCCACACTACTGTGATATATATGATGATGCATCGTTATATGACTCATGACGACCATTACCGATGTATGAAAAGTAGTCTGATATGATACAAGCGAAGAGATGCATCTGACGATAACGATAAAGTCAAAGGAAAACCCCTCAACTCGACTTCTTCTCTAGAGGTATGGGAGGGTGGGATAATTGAGAATCTTCACGGAAAGCTATGATGACGTATCCCACTAGAACTATGTTGGCAGCTATTATAGCGGCGATAGCGGAGAATGTGGTTGAACCTAGACATTAATTCCCGAAAGGCGAGTGTGAGAATGGACGACCTCACCATCGAAGAGAAAGCGTAGAGAGGAAAAGTATGTACCGATGGGCACAACGGCCATGAGGATGGCGAAGAGTATGAGTTTCCAAAGAACGGCTCTGGTGGTCAGCTTTCCATATTGGCCATATATCGAATGAGGGAGCGAGAAGAACACGGCACGGTCACGATCAAGGGCGACGGAGCAAATTTGTATGGTGACAAGTGACAACATGTACATACGATTGTATCCCATTCTGAGGGGCCATTTTACCAGAAGAAACAGGATTGACCATGGTGCTCTGATGGCTACTCCCTTCCCACTACTTGCTCTTTCACTCCCGATATCTCCTTCTTAGCAGACCACAGATCCTTGCTCGGTTCTCTAGCTGAAAAGTACAGATATACGGAAGGAAGAGGTATGACGAAGGTCGATTAATGTCATAAGCTTGTCATGCATGTGCATTTCTTACCTTACTTGGTTGTAAGGGATTTACTTTTGGCGCGTCCAAAATTCCGAAGGCCGAACAAAACACCAAAGAAACGTCCACCGTTTCCCTTCTTCCATCCCTATTCTACTCTCTATCCTCTAATACTTCATCTCATTAATCATCCTAATAGGGCAATGCCCATTGCAACTATGCAATCTCCCGAACCTTTATCACCATCACCATTATCACCTCGTACCACCAAAGCCGCTTTTTTCCGAACACGTTCCCCTCCTATCACTTCACCTTCCTCGGGCGTACTCGTATCTCAGCGACCTGAATTGAATCCATTTCGTATCCCTTCTTCACCTTCATCAGAACCAAACCCAGGTCCATCTCATAATGGTCTATCAAACTCTCATGGAACAAGGATTAACTCTCCTACTCCTGAATTATATGCCAGTTCAAGGGGAGATAGAACAAATACACCTTCTACTGATAAAGTAAAGAGAGAAGAACAAAGAAGAAGAATGATGTCACCTGAATCTACTCCAAGTGAAGGACATAGTTTGTATAATGAACCTACACCTGATACTAGTATGTCTGGAAGATCAGGATATGAAGAATTGTTGGAAATGCCTATAGTGGAGGAAGGGGGAAAAGATAAGGATAGATTAAATGATAATGCAGGAACGGATGATATGATGATGACTTTATTAGCGGGACAAGCTGCTGTGGATTGTGGACAACTACCTGTTGGAGCTTGGGAAGAGGTTGAACAGTGGAAAAAGGTATGTCAAGAATATTTATCTATCATAAAACATCTCCAACTTTACTCAGATTCATAATCATTCACATGCCTCGTCTCGTCAAAAGCCTGGAAACGTAGTTGTATGTGACAATTGGATGAAGAGGAGATTTTCTCATGTGATTAGGAACTGTCTTTGTTGTCTACTAGACTATCCGCCCTTGTCGCTAGACATCAAAGAGAAGTGAAAATCCTCACTGCTGCGAAGACGCTACAAAAGCTCAACAATACAAATAAGAGGTGCGTGTTACGTATCATATCCGAGTCTGGTTAAGAATAGCTGATGAGTAGAATCTCTAAACAAACCATGGAAAGCTTGGAACAATCGGAAAAACGAGTAGAAGCTGCTGAAAAGGTGAGTGATTTCCATACGCTAGATTGAACCGGATGCTGAAAAAATCTAGGAACTTCTTCTTCTTCGGGATAGAGAAGCCAACCTTCGTCGTAGATTGATGGAACATTGGTCTGGTGTAATGGCATGGGAAGTCAGACGATTAGAGCGTGTACATTCAGATACCCAAGCACGTTATAATCTTCAATCGAAACAGATCGCTTCAGTGGCTCAAAGAGAACGACAACTTCTCGACCAAATTCATACTCTTGAAGATGATGCAGAACCTAAAGTTAGACGTATAGTAGAGTTGGAAGAGATGGTATTGGAATTGGGTAGAAGAGAAAGGGCTATGGAAGAAGAGGTACAATTGATCAATCGTACCAAATCAGCTTTGGAGAAAGAGAGAAATAGTTGGATATTGGAACGTCAAGAAATGGAGAAGATGGGAGGTAGATGGGAAGATGAAAGTAGAGGTTTTGAAAGGGATAGAGAAGGATGGATGGCGGAAAAGAGGATTTTAACTGAAGAAAGACAAAGATTGATCGAAGAACATCGGAGGATATTGGATAATGGTAGAACGTCTGATAGGGATAAAGCTATGATGGATCAGATGAGAATTGCTCTTGGGGATATTTTACGTCGGAATGGAACTGTGCCGGAAGGAGAGCTGTTATCCGCTTTGAATGAAGTGAAAGGTTTGGTGAGAAGAAGAGAGAAAGAGGTTGGTGATTTGAGAGAAGAGATGAAAGAAGTGAATATGGGTTTGGAAGAAGAGGTCAGAAGAGTTTCAACGGATAGAGATGTTTGGAAGAGCAAAGCGGAGAAGATTACGATGGAGAAGCAGACGGAGATAGCAGTTTTGGAGAAACACATCAGGGTGAGTTACTCTTACTTGACACTCATTTTGGCATATCGACCTTCCATGATCATCCTCCGTCATTACTTCCTTGCAGTTTCATTTCTCAATTGAATCGTCCTAGACTGGGCCTTTCTTCTTGTAATTCTAAAATCAAGGGAGGTACCCTGTCGGAATATTCACTGACTCTGGCAGAGTCAGACCGAACAACTATCCGATCTTTCATTAAAAAACGAATCTCTAACTTCTTCCCTTTCCGCCGCTCAAAACGCCATTTCCTCTCTTTCCGATCAACCATCCGCCAAATCTCTTCAAACGAAAGTAGACGCCCTGACCGCCGAATTAGACTCTATCGCTGGACAATTCACAGAAGTATGGACTCTATTACCTCCTTTAAACAAACGACTTCAAGCCGATTTGGTAGATCAACAAGGAAAGTCTAACTCGGCTTTAGTATCACCCAGTCGTCAAGTCAATTTCGCAGCTCTGCAAGAAGTTTACAAACCTACCAACGAGACTTTTGGAGGGATAGACGAGATGGTTGGACGCATAAGAGGTATGGCAGAGGATGGGAAGGTTTTAGTAGCTAGGATGGAAAAGGTGAATCAAGAGAGAGAAGTACATAAAGCTAATGCTGCAAAAGCTAAGAAATTGGTAGAGGATAGTAGACATAGTTTGGAGACATATCAACAGTGAGTGAAGGGTTTACTGTTGACATATCCCCTGTCTCCTCGAATTGGACTTTTCATCCACCGTATTCGCTAGTGAAGGTTAGATAGGATTTTCTACCGGGGAAACCAACTTCGGAAAGAGTAGGGAACGATGGGACAGGTTTAGGGGTATTGTACCATCGCTCACTCTCAGACAAGTCGCAGTCCTAGAAGATAGATTAGCCAAATCCGGAGCTTCAGAATCTCATTTCCTAGAAGAAATGAATAATCTTCGTTCTTCCCTCGACGCAGCCAACAATTCCAGACGCCAATTGGAGATTCGTTTGGCTGAACAAACCGAGAGAGCCGATCGACTAGCAGAAGCTAATAATACCCTCTCCACTCGTGCATTGGAAATGGCCGAAGAAGTTGAGAATGAACGTAAAACATTGACGAATAAGTGGCAAGGGGAGATGGAAAGGTTGAATGAAGAGATTAGAGAGTGTCATGAGGATGCGGATGAACAGAGAAGTAGGGGACAAGCTCAAAGGATACAATTGTTAGATGAGGTGAGTTTTTGTGTTGTCATCTTATGACTTGTTCAAACTCTCCACCTTATCTCTTGGCTTTCTTCATGTACAGTCGATGTACAATACAGGATATAAAAGGAGATCGTGATTATGTTGCAATCATTCGTCGGCATATAGCTGACCATCCAGCTTAACTCGTTACAGGCCGAAGTGGCAGATCTTCGTAAACAACTCCGGACGGTTCAGCGGGCAGGTAGCATAAGTAAATAGTGGGAAGTGATAGAGGTGTGTGTATATGGATGGGTCATGGGTCACGTAGCAACATTAATTTACTTGTTGTGCAAAACGATTCTCGACGATAAGTCAGTTGTCTCTGGAAGACTGCGCCACATCCGACAAGCCACGGTGCGTGATTCCTGGGGTATGGGACATGGAGGTGGATCTTCTGTTGTAGCACGTTCGTAACGAGCATGGAGCAGAGAACTGTACATGCACTCGCGTCCACTCTCACAGTGCAACGAGGAAGGGTTTCACCTCTACCGCATAGACCACTGGCCAGACCATTAACCCACTAGACCAAACTCTGTTCATGGACGATCGCGGCAAGTTATTCCGCTACCGAAAGCTTACCATACAAGCTCCCGAAGGCCCGAAGTCCTGATTCCTGATTTCCTGATTTCCTGACCTGTTCCCGAACCATGGTTTAACCGGCAATGGCGGTAAGTATGGTCACCCATTCCGAGGTCCTTGATCCTTGAATGCATCCAATGGAAAAGTTCGAGACCTCGTACCTTTTTTCCTTCCATCCCTCCCACATTTTCCACCTCCACTCTCAGTCTCCCACTGTACCACTGTACTGTACATATACGAATGACCTCGCGGGGGGGGCGGAGGGGGTGATAGAAGAGGTACGTCACTCCACGTGGGGTGTTGAGGTTCTAGACTTTTGTATGTTTTGGGGTTTATCTGAAACTGGGGTCATAACCCAACTCGGAGATATTTCTGTCCCTGAAATTTCAATTTTTAATTTTCTCGCGTTGTTTCCATTTGACTCACCTTGTTTCTTCCCTTCCATTCCGTAGTTTTAGGGCCTGAGGCTTCGTATTGACAGTACAGTCTTTCTTTTCTTTTCTTTGTTGACTGAGCAAAGGTGACGGCTCTAACCCCTCAATCAGATTCATAGGAGAAATCCGAGGAACCAGGGGAATCGTTTTATCTAAAAGAAGTTTACATTGACAAAGTCACACTTATCGGGGGTTTTCCTCCTGTCTTTCTCAAGTCTCACGTTTTGTCTATCACTGATTCTCTTTTTCCTCCCTCTCCTCTTCTGCTTCACTGGATCACATAATCTCAAAGACGAACAAGACCACCCACCCCCTTTTTCCAAGATCCACCATGTCGTATTCTCTACCCTATAATAACCACCCCCCCACAACCCACCCTCAACATCTCAATCCCCCTCATTCTTTCCCGTCACCCTTTCTTTCTTTTCAATCTCACGCCTCTGTAAAAGAGGTCTAGACCATTCTTTTTCGGATCTTGGAATCACACACACACATTCTTTATTCCTCTCTTCTCTCTCTCTTACTCTCTCATTGCCTCGTGATTCTTTCGGCCGCAAAGAAATCAATTTCAATTTGGTTATTAACCACTGGTTTGGTTGATCATCCCTTCTCCCCCTAAAAAACACTTCTTACCCTCTTTTCTCAAGATCCGAGGACCTCTGAAAAGATATATTCTCGACGAAGAATTTTATCATAAGAACCCAACTTTTTTTTGTAAGTCATTCTTTCATCCGCTTCTCGACTTTTCATAAAACATCAACCTAAAAGAAAAAGAGCTTCGCTCATTTCATCTCAGAGTCAATCTTTTCTTATATCACACTTTTCAAACGACAAAACCAAACTCTTCTTCTCATCACTTCCTTCATTCTCATAAAAACACAAAAACCAAAAACCAAAAACCAAATCAAAAATGATTTCCAACATCATCTCCATCGCTCTCCTCTCTTCGGTAGTCATCGCCGCTCCAGTCAACGTCAACGTCCCTCGTAAAGCCGCCCCTTCCACTTGGGCGGTCAACTATCTTGAACCTTATGACACATATCACATTCGTTATCTCGCTCTTGATTGTCAATCTCAACACAATACAACTTTCTTCGACGAATGTTGTCATCCTCTTTTAGCTTCTGAAGATCTCACCATGCGTCCTGCTCAATGTATCCCAACCGCATCAGCTTCCATCTCTGCAGTTTCCGCACTTCCTACTGCATCTTCTACCTCTTCCACCGACAACGATTCAGAAGATGCTTCAGTTTATTCTTCTGCAACTTCGGTAGCTGCTGAACAATACGCAACTCCAACTCATGCTACCAGTACCACGACTGAAGAAAAAGCAGCAGCCGCTACTACTCAAGCTTCCACTTCAAACTCTGGTGGAAACGTTCAAAAAGGTGGTTATGCGACTTATTTCTATCAAGGTGGAAATGCTGGAGAATGTGGTAGTGTTCATTCGGATTATGATAAGATCGTAGCTATCGACGCTGCTGGTTGGTGGAGTGATTATCAATCGAATGATAATGGAGCTTATTGTGGTAAATGGTTGACTATAACAAATACCAATAACGGTAAATCTGTAACTGCTATGGTCGCAGATGTTTGTCCTACTTGCGATACCAACAATTCTCTCGATCTTTCCGTAGGTGCTTTCACCGCTATCGCCAGCGAGGAGGATGGTCAAGTTCCCATTGAATGGTATTGGAATTAGGATGGAGTGGGATCGAAGGGATTTTTATTGTGGTTGAAAGATTGGATGAAGGTGTGGAAGAGATAAAGGAAAATGATTATAAGTCATGGGTGGAGGAAGGTTTGTGAAATATGGTACGACATGACGAAAAATGGAGTTGGAAAAAAAAACAACGAAGAGATATTTTTTTGGGAGCTGGGAAGGATTCATCTTAGATAGACCGAGATGCTGAGCATCGGGGGAAACGATATAAAAATGCATTGAAGCTAGACTTCGAACGTGGGTTTTCGGTTTGTTCCTATACTCACTCTTGTCTACTCTGCTGAATTCACCCTACTGATCGTATTTGGTCACTCACTGCTCGATAATTACGAAAACTGATATGTTCGTGAAAATTGATATGCTCTCCTGAAAAATTGACCGAATCGACCATTCTCACCTAGCAGATCATCGACCATCGAACGAAACATCACATCTCTCCACCATCTAAGCTCAAACACGACCATCTCTCTGCTGGCACCACCACAACCTCCGACCGACAATGTTCCAGGATGATGGTAGGAAACGTCCAACGTCACATGAAGGATCACCTCCAACTACCGAGAAACGTTCGTTCGCATGACACAGCAAGTAGCATGCAACAGATCTATGATAATTGAATTCAAATCTATGTATCATCACCAGCTTCATCTCCCCATTCACCCATCCATCGCTTGAACCAATTTAGCAAAATAACTATCCTTATTTCCTTTAAGGTTTTCCGGCGAATCATACTCCAACAACTTCCCTCCTCCCAAAACGAGTATCTTGTCATAGTCCATCACCGTCGACAAGCGATGAGCGACAGTGAGGACAGTGCAGGACTGTGGAAGAGATCGAATGGATTTTTGAATAAGAGCATCTGTTTCAAAATCGACCGATGCGGTGGCCTAGACGATTAGCGTTCTCTTCATACATGTCGACCCTTGTCCCACATAGTCAGACCACGGGAAATGAAAAGGAGGCCAGAGTATAGTCTCTTCGAATGACAGACGATGATGATGATGTGAAAGAAAAGTTTGTTTTGATTGAAGCATGAGAAAACAGAACTAAACCACCACTCACTTCATCCAGGATCAACACCTTGCTAGCCCTTACCAACGCTCTGGCAAGAGCTACCAATTGTCTCTGTCCTTGAGACAGATTTCCGCCACCAGCAGCGATAGGAGTATCCAAAGTCAACCTCTGTGGAGTCGCAGCCCCGCTTTCGGAATGTCGAGCTTGACCTAAACCAGAAGATTGCATAGCGTCGTTGAGCTCCGCATCATCATGTTCTCCAAATGGATCCTATCTGATCAGCCTCGCCGGTAGCATTGCTCCGGAAATCTTACGAGGTTGAAACGTAGACTGCCTGACAGTAATACCTTACACCATCAGTTCTACTCAGTAAAACAGAAAATGAAGACGGACTGGATCCTGAGGGATTATGGTGATGTTTGATCTTAAGGCATGTAAGTTGACGTTGGAAGTTTTGAGACCATCAATGACAACATCCCCAGACGTGGGAATCATTCGCAACAACGCCAGTGCCTATTCGGTCAGCTTGGACATTGGAACATGTGATCAAACTGACAAGGGTCGACTTGCCACTTCCTGTCCGACCGACTATACCAACTTTCTCTCCACTGGCAATCCGCACCTCTAATTTAGCCAGGACAATCGGTCCATCTTGGGAATACTTAGCCGATAGCTTATCTAGCACAATCTCCCCTGATGTTGGCCAAGCAGCTGGCGGTTGTTTAGATTCTTCCGATGATGGTTCTTGATCGATGACTAAGTAATCCTCCACTCTTTCAACTGAATTTCCTTGAACTTCTAATTCATTGACCATCCGGACCCACCAGAGGATCATTCCAGAGAAAGAAATAGCTTGGGATAAGGCAAAACCTGATGTGGAGGCATCCAAGTGTGGACCGTAGACCAAGAAAGCGGCGAGACCAGCAGCAAATAGACCACCCAACAGATCTATACGTATCGTCACCCATCGATTCAAGTTGTAACTGTATCACATTAGTTCCCTTCTTGTTCAGCGTCATAAGTGTGACGTACAACTACTGCATTAGCTATCCGGAATTTCAACCAATGTGATACACTTACTACTCTGGCCGTTCGGGTGTACTTGTCAGCTCGCCTTCTCGCCTCTGCGCGAAGTTTTCTATCGGTCAGTCTCGCTGAACGATTACCGCAATCAACTCACTCTTGAGCACCATAAGCACGGATAGAGACGATGCCCGAGACAGCAGCTGAGAAGTGAGAGAACAACGGGCTCTTGGCGTTGGACATTTCCCGCTATTGGCTTTAGCATGCACCCCCATGTGAGAGGACAGGCGGACCTTGACACTGAGCTGGCCATGGATATACAACTCGCCGATGATACCACCGATGACGCCGATGATCTGTTCACGTTAGGAATGGAGCAAGTATGTGTGCGACAGGGACTGACCACTGACGGAACAGAGAATAAGGGAACAAGGGAAATGACGACGGCGAGCTTGATCAGCATGGCCAGAGTAATGTCCATGACATCTCCGAAGATCTAGACGAATTAGCTACGGCTTCGCTGATCTTACAAGTCTCACATCGATAAATTGTCCATCTATCGCTTTCATATCCTTTTTCGTCAGCTGGAAGAAAACGCCTGATAGGAGGACAGACCTTGGTGAATCTCGAAATGATCCTTCCCACAGGCGTCGCATCTAAGAATCGCATATACGCTGGCATCTTCAGCTTGATTAGAAACGTCTTATGAGACTAACTGACCACCAAAGATCCTGTCCACAAGCTTGCGGTGGATGGTTCTTGAGGCTTTGATAGCTCCAACATAGTATAAGATAGCTCCGGCGGCCAAGGTAGCGATTCCCACGAGTACCCAGACGAAGTACAGTCCAAGCCAGAAGATTATGGATACTTGACGTGTATCTGTCACGTTGTCATACTCTTTTGCCCAACGACCTAACCACCAAGTCTGGAATGCGGACATTGCTTGACCTGAAGTGAGGAGGAAGATATAAGTCAGCCAGAAAACTGGTCCACCAAATGTACTGATTGTCAGGTCTGTGTTCTGGGCAGTCGTACATTTACGCGGAGGACACTCACCTGAAAAAGGATACCAAGGCTTTACGAGAGATTCGTCCTTCTCCCTTCTCTTCCGCCTGAACCAACTTGGATCCCACTTTCTTTTCCTCTGTCTTGGTCTCAGGTGGTGCAATTTCTTCAGCGATTTCTTCCACCTCTTCTTCACCCTCTTTTAGTTGTTCAATCTCTATCAATTGCTGATCGATAGGACCTTGGGTGCGAATGGTACCATCTCCGTTCAACGCTATCATATAGTCTGACATGGGTGCCGCAAGACCGATATGATGTGTCTTCTCGTAAGCCCGCTAAGAAGCTGAACGGAAAGAAACTCACTATGAGAAGCACGGTCCTCCCCTGCATCAATTCACCTTGGAACAGATGATCGATGATCCATCTCGAAGTCAAAGTGTCCAAAGCGGAGAAGATGTCTGATGCTCAGTTCGACACCACAAATTCAAGGGGAGAACCTACCATCAAGGAGAACGACAGCCGTTTTGGCGTATACGGCCCTGGCCAAGGTGACACGAGCTTTTTGGCCACCGGACAGGGTTATTCCCTTCTCACCAATTTCTGTTTGATCCCCATCGTCGAACAACTTCAGATCCGCTTCCAACGCGCAATCTCTCAACACTTTCTTGTACCTGAAATCCTCGTATGGTTCACCGAAAAGAATGTTATCTTTGATCGTCTCTGACAAGCACCAGCTTTCCTGAGCTGCGTAACTGACACCTCCCTCCCGAGGCAAATGGAAAAACCCCTCAATTCCGGGGATGAAGTGAAGTTCACCGATCAAAGCCTTGAGCAGGGAAGATTTGCCGCTGCCTGTGGGTCCAGTGATGAGGTTGACTTTGCCCTTGACAAAGGTCACATCGGGAATGGAAAGGCTGAATCCGGGAGTGACGTGACCTTCGGGGGTTCCCCAAGTGAATGAGGCGTTGTGAAATCTGATTAAGCCTTGCTCTTTCGCCTCGATCAAGGATGCTGGTTTGACAGTGGTGTCCTTGTAATTGGAATTAGTGGTGAATTCGTCGATCATCTCGCTCTGAAGTATCAGCTATCAATCGACCGCATAAAAGTCGAACTGACATTCAAGAGGAATTTATTGATCCGCTGTATAGACACATATCCGGTCACAAATTCGTTTATCTGGCATATCAGGGACGTGAGGCTTAGACCTCCACATATCACTGACCAAGTAGAAACACTGGCGATGTCAGCCAGAGCGAGGAGTTACTTGAAGCACTTACCATTCCCGTAGCACTCTTCAACAGCTCAAAAACGGTCATACTGGTGAACACTGACGATCAGCCTGTGCCAGAATATAGGTTCAATCACTCACCCGCTGCCGCGGTCAATTGCCTCTTCTGAACAGCTGTATAGAAAGTGAAAGTGACGGCCATGGTCAACACTGGAAGGATATTGTTCAGCAGGACTGTCGATCTGGAAATATGAGCGGACGACCATAAGTCAATGATGCGCACTGACAGAGTCATAAGTCGTCTTCGCCAAATGAGATCCAACTCAACTTCTCGTTTAGCTGAGATCCTCTCTTTCATCCGATCCTCCCAAGCAAACATCTTGACCATCCGTAGCTGCACGTCAGTTCAAGTACCTTTACGGTGCATCCACTTGCTGAGTTTATCGCTGAGAGAGTTAGCATCATGACGGACATGCCAACGAGATCACTCACCCTCTGTGATCGTGTCCACACGTGAGTCCGTCTACAAAGGTCAGCTATATCCAGTGGTGTGGACGGCACGACATACTGCCAGCATGCGCTGTTGTTGAAATTGCGCATTCCTCTTAGTGATTAAACCAGGCAGGGGCAGAGTGGCCACAAGGGTCATTATACCGATGATGGAACCTAGCACATTTAGCATGGTCAGCTTCTTGAAGTCCCGACTCACTCCAACTCAAAATCCGATATAACAGGACCACACTAAGAAGGATCTGCGTTGGAGTATATATGAAGACGAGGGCGAGATCCCGACCTGGGGACATCAGCTTTGTCTTGTCAGACAACGAGTGACTGACCATTCAGAACCGAGTCGACATCTGCGGCCATCAAAACGTTGATCTTCCCTGCGAGACCTTGGCCTTTGGACTTTTGAGCTTCGACGTCAGCTGCCTCTTTGGCGTTGGCGGCTGCAGTCTCCGCTTTCTTCCCTTTGTTAGAGTCTGAGGCACTGCCGATTTCTGTGGCGTCGATGGATTCCTCAGCGGTCGAGTTGGGGCCATTGCCGTTCTGCGAGCTTCCGGGGGTACCGGGAACGTCTTGCACTACACCTTCAATGGTGATGATCGGTGGTGAGCTCTGAATTTCCTCTGTCTTCTCTTCCGTCGTATCTTTCATCCGAAGTCGGAGGGCGTGATCGAAGAGGAGTTGAGTGAGGAGTGATTCTGCCCGCACCAAGCTCCGGGTGGTGAGCCAGATATACATCTGTATGAAGACCGAGTTGAAAGCCGGACCAACGACGAGAAGAGCGATCCAAACGAAAGGACGAATTGTGGCATTCTTCCCGTTCTTCTCAAGAAAGCTGAGCGGTGAGCCATACCCCAAAAACAAAGAGAATGACGAACTTGAGCAACTGATTAATGGCCACCGAACCTGCTAATTCCGTGACAGCTGCGAGAAATGCCATCAAACCTGAGTGTCAGCGACTGAGTGTCGAAGGGGGAGAAAACTCACATATTACCACTGTCTCCAATTTGAAAGTCTCAAGTAAGCTGAAGAACAAATGACGAGGTCTCTTTCCAATTCGTTTCCGGCGATACGGATCAAGCTTGTCCATGTGTTTCTGCAGGTCAAACACTGTTCAGTTGTCAAATGGACAGGGTCTAGAATACTCACGTCATACAAAAGCTTGGACCGATCACCGTCGGGCAACGGATGCAAAGCCTCGTAAGGTAGAGAAGGGGTTTTCCATGCTTTCCATACTAGGGAGGACATGTACTCGTGGAAGAGGAACGAGAGCCAAGGGGCAGTTTGTTCGGGAGCAACGTCGTCTGGAAGACTAGGATTTTCCGGGTCAGCGGGTACATATGTCCGAGGTCTAATCAGAGGAATGACCACCGCCACTACGGTCAACAGAGATATACGAGCCCATGTAATGGGGTTTTGCAAGTCGGACGGGGCGATATGATAGGTCAAAAGTGGCCAGAGATCCCGATAGGCATATAGCACAAATGCCAGAGCAAGAAGAGCATCAACATGAGCGATTACATGTCTTCTCAGAGGAGTTGCTGGACGAAGCGTGAGGAGGAGGAATGAAGCGATGAGGGTATAAGCCTGCAATGTCAGCAATGTAGTATAGTGGACATAAGGTCTCACATAGAAACCACAGACACCAAACTCTCCAAGCTCGAGGAGAGAGTATTCTCCCAAGATGAGCTTGTCATGGTGGTTTTTGTGCTTGTTCTTGTGCTTGTGCTTCTTCTTTTTCAGGATCTCGATGAAATTCACGGGCCCGTCGGCCTTCTCGGGCGTCTCGGCTTGAATGGCTGCATAGATGCTTAAACCGAGGAGTGCAGCCAGACAGAGGGTTCGTACTACCTCGAGGGCAAAGAGTATCGTCCCATACTCTCTGAGCGAGCGTATGTGAGCCTTGAAGTCAGAGAGAAGACCTTGAGACTCGGCGTATATGGGAGTTGGAGGCACCGGTTGATCATCTTCGACCTCGTCTTCCTCCTCTATAGCGTGATAAGGCTTGGCAAAGCGTTCCTGGAGAGGAAGAATAAGACGTTTGTGAGTGAAGCGATATATCCGGGGGAGGGTAGCGACGAGGATGAGGACGAGCAAGGAGAAGATAGCAAGGATGGGAAGAATGAGCAGGTTTTCTCGAAAGATGATGGATTGAGAGCTGAAACAGTGAGCTACGTCCAGAAAGTCCTGATGTTTTACTCACGATTTATCCCTGATCTTCTCTACTGTCACCAGGCCAGCTTTGAGCACGACTTGAGGATCCATGGTACTTGGTGACCGCAGGCCGAAGGTAGACCAGAGGTGCACGAGCCGGTGAAGGGGGGTGGCAGAGGGAAAGCCCGCAAGTCGAAGAGGACAGCCTGGAATCCCAGGAGCACGACCTGACAGGTATTCGGCCGTGATTTACAGTGAGTTCCCCTTTATTATAGTGGTCTCCGATATCGGTCACGGAATGAGTGAGTTGATTGGAGTGAGTGAGTGACCGTAGACCGATGAGTCATTGGAGGAAAGAACTTGTGCAGTGAGGCGGATATCACCGCCAAAGCCACGTGGACATCACGTGGTGAATTTCGACTTCAACATTCCCTCCTTGCCCTCCTTTAGCTCTGACCTCTTTACCTCTTTCTTTGCATGCTACCTACCTTGTATCGCTACACATCACCCACAGTCAGACTCAGAAAAGCTTTACAACTATCCCTTTCCTCTATTCGTAGCCAACGATACTTCACCATGTCTTCGGAACCCTCAATCGCCGACCGCATAGCAGCTTTGCAGGCTAAAATAAAATCTA
This sequence comes from Tremella mesenterica DSM 1558, assembly GCF_000271645.1. Taxonomy (NCBI): domain Eukaryota; kingdom Fungi; phylum Basidiomycota; class Tremellomycetes; order Tremellales; family Tremellaceae; genus Tremella; species Tremella mesenterica. Next base: position 556,203 of record NW_006711238.1, on the reverse strand, counting down.
TCAAAATCGCAAAGCAAGATGCTTCCGCGGAGGTGGAAGAGATGAGACAGCTCAAAGCTCTCCTTCCCAAACCAGGAGAAGGGATTGAACCGTCTGGAGATACTGGAGGCTTCGTACTCAAAACTCCAAAAGGTACGGTCGACTTCAAACCTCAAGCAACGTTGTTACGGAAGAAAATCTTCTCAACACTCGAGACAATTTTCGTCAAATATGGAGCAAGCACCATTGATACGCCCGTGTTCGAGTTGAGAAAGATTCTGGCGGGGAAATATGGAGAAGATAGTAAACTCATTTATGATCTCGAGGATCAAGGCGGTGAATTGTGTTCATTACGATATGACCTTACTGTGAGTTGGGGGATCATTTCATGCACTGAACTAGACTTATGAAAAGGTCCCATTCGCAAGGTATTTGGCTATGAATGGAATTCTTTCGATGAAACGATATCACATTGGTAAGGTTTACAGGAGAGACCAACCTATCATGTCGAAAGGGCGCTTGAGGGAATTTTATCAATGTGTAAGTCACTGTCCTGTTCCATCCCCCCGTGCTTATCCCCGCCATCCATATGTGTATCCCATTCTTTTCTGAGATTGTACGGAATGACTCATACAAATGATGACACAAGTTCAGCTCGCTGACTAAACAGGATTTTGACATCGCTGGATCTTATGACCCCATGGTACCCGACGCAGAAATCCTCGGCATGTTATGTGAAGCATTATCGGCTCTCGATATCGGAGAGTTTACCGTCAAAGTCAACCACAGAAAGATTTTAGATGGAATATTCGAGCTCGCCGGTGTACCCGCTGCTCAGACTCGGTCCATCTCTTCTGCTGTTGACAAGCTTGACAAGGTGGGTGGAATCCTCTGTGTTACACGAATACTGCCATCCCTTTTGCCCCATTGCTCTTTTCGCATGCTCATACTTTCTCATCAGCATCGATGGAACTTTCACAGCTAGATCAGTTGAATCTTGAAAGCTGATGTCAGACTCCTTGGGCGGAAGTGAAAAGAGAAATGACTGTGGACAAGGGTCTCCCCGAATCCGTGGCTGACAAAATCGGCAAATACGTCGGACTGAAAGGTGCGTTCGTTGAGCAATTTTGTAATCCACCACAAAATATACACACGTTCCTCATCCTCTCCATCATCCCGCCAAAAAGATCACGAATAGTAAAACAGATCACTAAGCTCATCTCCAGGACCTGGTTTTAAGCTTTTGGAAAAACTCGAAGCCGACGCTACTCTCAATTCCATCTCATCCGTTCGAGCAGGTCTTAAAGACATGCGTCTACTATTCGGTTATCTAGAAGTTTACGGTGTCCTACCTTTAATTTCCTTTGACATGTCACTAGCTCGTGGTCTGGATTATTACACTGGAATCATATACGAAGCCATTCATGATGCATCCGCACCTCCTTCTCTATCGCCCGACCCAGCTGTTCCTCCTCTTTCCACAATCACCTCCACCGACCTGACTTCATCTAGTGGATCTACCACTTCTACACAAACGAAGCAAGTGGAAAAAGAGAAAAACGAAGATGGAGTGGATGAATCTGCTGTTGGAGTTGGGTCTATAGCCGGTGGAGGGAGATATGATAATCTTGTGGGAATGTTTGCAGAAGCAGCTGGAAATACAAGAGAACAAGTTCCTTGTGTAGGTGTGAGTTTAGGGGTGGAAAGGATTTACAGTATTTTAGAAATGCGTAGAAGAGGTAGGGAAGAGAAAGTGAGAGGGAAAGAAACTGAAGTTTTCATTCTAAGTTTGGGAGATGGGTTATTGAGAGAACGTATGAGTTTGGCTAAGAAATTGAGAGATGCGGGGATTAAGGTGCGTTAAATGGAGTTTTATCAAATCTTCAAATGCTTTCTTCCCATACACTTCACATCATTTCCTCCAAATAATCACTATTCCACTTTCATCCACGGATCACCTAACTTATCCACCATCTTCCAAAACCATTCTCACGTTTTCATTCCTACCAATGCATCTTCATGACCTTATGACAACCCTCACCTCAAACCTCTCAATCACTGTCTCATAATTTTCCGTACTCTTTAATCTACTCGTTTTCCCATAATGGATCTGGTCCACAAAATCGAGACATCGGACTTGTTTTTTCTTGGAGGTAGGTGGGGGAGGGAGTGGGGTTGGTTTGCAAAAGGAAATGTTTCGCTAACAAATAGACCGAATTCATGCTTAAAGCCAAACCCAAAACACCCGTTCAATGGAAGATGGCAGATGATGATCATGTCCCATTCGTAGCTATCGTCGCTCCTGCCGAACTGAAAAAAGGTACTGTACGGATTAAAGAACAAGTCGGAAGGGATGCAGCTGGGGATGATAAAGGGGAAGAGGTAGCGATGGAAGATGTTATACAGTATCTCAAAACTAAGTTGGGTAAGGCGTGATCTCTCAATATTTACCAACATTCAGAGATCTTCATGCATATATGTTTATCCCTGTGCACATTCAATCTCTTTGATACCACCACTCCTTGTCAAGTAGACGAGATCTACATAGCTTAAGTATTTCACTGTAGATGGACAAGCTCATGCTTGATGTATATCAAAAGTGTAATGTAGAATTGTCAATACAACTATATCTATTCATCTTCCTCTTCAGAAGTTTCATACTCTGGTATTATGTCTTTCCTCGGTGGTGCTCTGACAGGATGTATCACCTCTTCTTCCGATGTTCTATGAGATCAGCCATATGAGTCATGCGGTGAGACAATTTGCAAAACAAGGATCGACTCACGTCTCTTCTTCTGTTTCTTCTTCACTCTCCGTCTCACTATTGAGAAAAGCATCAAGATCTCTAAATTCATTTTTTTGATTCAATGATCCAGGTGCTGGTGATTCGACAGGAGTGAGGATAGATTTTTGGGTGGAGGATGTGGAATTATTGAGCATTGGGATTGGAGAAGGGGAAGGGGAGAGAGAGGGAATTGACATGATTGGTTTTTCTGATTCGGGTTCTTTGTCGCGCTGCATATCAGCATTCTCTCTTGTTCTTCTTCGGCCACTTCTGACACTATTTCGCCATATTCATTGACTCCACTATTCACGCCGACTCTGAGGTATACCTGAATTACCCCAATTGTGGTCGATATCTGATCTCAGACCTCATTCAGCGAGACTAGAAAGAAGATCATAAATGGAAGGTGAGAGATTGTTGTATATATAGATTAAAATGAAACCTACTTCTGAATCTCGTAAAGAAGAATCAGTAGGTTCATCAGTCCAATCAGGTATATTCTCATATCCCACTAATTTCTTCTTGGCTAAACTTGACAAACTTCCCACGTCATATTCTCCACTTTGGTCCTTATTTATTTCCACCTTGACCGTTCTTTGCCCCAGCACCACCACTTTCACTTGTTCTCTACGCAAGACCACTCCGGTCGTCTCCTCGTCTGACTCTGTAAGGGATGGAGACGAGTGAACGAAGACGCCTTTTAGGAGAGAATAAAGGAAACGAGAACGATCTCGAACGTCGTAGTCTTTGTCGAACCGCGCTAGTTGGAAAAGATACTGGGACATCGAGGTGAGTTGTGGGGTGGAAGGAGAGAGTACCAGGAGTTTAGTGGCCAGAGTGAGAATTTGGAGTTTGGCGATGCTTGACTATAATGTCAGTCCCTATCATGCACTCAAGGGACTCGGCATCACTTTTGACTCTCGTTTGCGGATCACTGCCCAGGTTGATACGGGTTGAAAGGAGACGAGGCGGTTTATTTGAAAGAAGGAGAGATATATGTGAGTGACGAATAGCAGATGGGACGCTCACTTCTAAGATAAACCCCTTGATGCCTTTTCGAAGAACATCAGGAGCCCAAGATGTCATGCCCTCCCAACCCAATCCCATAGAAGGTGAAACATCACTGGCGGAGTACTGACCTGCCAGCCAGAACACACTTGCTCGGGCGGCAGGATTGGTGATCCCATCTAGTTGTTTCACCAACCTTCCTACTAAAAGCTGAGGATCCGAGATACTTGTTTGAGCAAGGATGACAGACTTCAATACGATGACCGATTGTGCTACTAAGCTATCTATCTGTATCAGAGAGTGCACGGACAAATGGTAGAGACTGACCTCGTCGACTCTTGAGAAGACGCATGAGAATACTGAGACTCATAGATGAAACCTCAGGTTGAGTACGGACGCAATGACCTATAGCTTGGACCGCCTGGGAAGATATATTTTCGTTTGACGTGAGAGTGTAATGCTGGGGTAATCAGCCTGTTTTTTGACCATAAAAAATAAGCTCACTCGAAACTCCCGCATGAATACCTTTGCGTTCTCTGAAGAGAGGAGAGCAACCATGGCTCTGAGTTTGGCCGACTTCACCATGCTGGTATCGGATTCATGCAGATAGAAGCAAGTTTGATGAAGACTGAACAGCCACTATCGAGTCAGCATCCGATGTTTTTGGTTAGGATATCAAGATATCAAACGAGAAACTTACCGGTCTTTCTTCCACTATGATAGCTAGCGTTTCCCATGTCAGAGAAGCGATCTCCTCACCTCCGACGATAGAGAGATTGGTACTAGCCAACCTGAGCAAAGGTAAAACTATCAATTCTTGACCGATAACATCATGTCCGGCAGGAGCCAGATGATAATACGCCATAGCCGTGGCCAGTACCACCGCCGCATTTCTCGATTGGAACAGAGGTCGAATACAGTCCAGGAACATTGCCAAGTCCACATCTAACCCTTCAAATTCGTCGTCGTCTTCTTCTTCATCACCCATCATCTTTTCCTTGGGTAGTTTCGTCGATGGGCGGACAGCACCTGCCATATCTGGTTTTTCCAACATGACCCTAGCGTATCTCGTCAACACGTTCAGAGCTACCACTTGACCCCATTCATCAGCATCTACCACTAATCGACAGATATGACGGTAATACGGATGCAGAAGGTCGAGTCGATCTGGACACATCTCTGAGAATGCAGTGAGTGATGCACCCAATGTGAGGGGCGACGGAGAGGACAGTAGAGTTTGTAAAAGGGCAATAAGTTGAGGAAGGGAAGAATGGTCCATTTCGTATACTTTGGCAAGACCACCTGCGACGGTCTTGCGAACCCAAGGATTTCGATCTGTCACAAGTTTCTTCAGTCCCAGCATCACGATACCTGTTCATTAGCTTCATTAACTTCCTATCTTCTTCAATCCTGACTGACCTTGAATGACTGGAACTCGGATCGAAGTGAGAACACGTAGTGACATGGACCTAATCAATGGTGAAGGGTCGGAAAGGTCTTTTTGGAAAGTATTGACCGATAACAACAGAAGATCAGAATTGGTAGAAGCACTTTGACATCAGCTCTGAGTCCAAGAGGCGGTGGAGAGCTTACAAACGTAAAAGGTAGATATAGACCAACTTCCTGATCTCTATGCTGGGCGCGACGACGTTCTTGACCACCTGAGCGAAGAAAGGTTCCATATCTCTTCCCTTGGACATCCCCGCAATGATCCGTTTCATGCCCTCCAGTCTCTCGCGTTCCTGTCTACTATCTAAGAGCTTTGAGATCTCACTGATCTTGTCGTCAGAAGCGTCAAAGTAGACGGCGGTGGAAGAACCGGCACCCCCTGCCAAGAGGGAAATGTCCCTGGTGGTTTCCTGTCGATCAGCTGAGCCTATACAGGATGTTCTGGATAACTCACATGGAAGTTTTCCCTTATCCTCTGGGATAAACGGTTCAAGGCGGCCATCTCGTGTATGCAACACTCAGTGACTGGGCAGCGAGCGAGAGAGATACTTACGAGCAAGTTAGTAGGCTAGAGCAGAGTGGGGATTGTTGGGTGATGATGGAATGCATAAAGAGAGAGAGGAAGCGGTAGCTAAGTTTCTACGGAACTAAATTGACCTATCGCCGATACGACGTTATCTCCGATACCTTCGACACTCCCCTCGAGAGGTCAATCCACCTTCTCACCATCAAAACCCCTTTCTTCACTATCTTCTATGTCTTCTTCACTGTTTGGATACCTTTGGTGTGTTCAAGTCGGAGAAAGACTGTCTGGATGTGATGGGTTGTTCCGGAGAGAGGTTTAGTGAAGATATCTGCTCTCTGCTTACTTGTATGAATGTATTCTAACTGAATATCCTTACTCTCCACTCTTTCTCGTACTAAATGATGTTTGATATCAATATGTTTTGTTCTTGCATGCGTGATTGGGTTGCCGGAGAACTTGATGGCACTCTGATTATCGACGTGCATTACTGTAGGACTAGAGACAAGACTCCCCTGTCCGATTTCTCGAAGAAGAGTTCGGAGCCAGAGAATTTCTTGAGTAGCTTCAGCATACGCGACATATTCAGCTTCCATCGAAGATGTTGAGACCGTAGTTTGTCTGCGAGAAGACCAGCTGATAGGAGAGCCGTGGAGGTACATGACATAGCCAGTCGTGGACTTGCGTGTATCTTTACATCCACCCCAATCAGAATCGACATAACATTGAAGGTTACGAGGAGATTTGGCTCCACCAAGGGTAAGACCAATGTCTCGGGAATGAGAGAGATAGGAGATGAGTCGTAGACCCATTTGCCAATGGACATCTTGAGGATCAGAGCTATAACGTCCTAAGAAGGACGCAGCATAAGAGATGTCTGGTCTCGTACAACTAGAAAGCCAGAGGATTGATCCTACTAGTTCTTGATAATTGCGTTGAGAAGTTGGTTTGGTACTTTCTTTCGGTGATTCTGTAGGAAGAGGAGCACGACGAGCTGAGGATGGGTTGAAGTCAGGGAAACGGGAGATAAGTTTGTCGATGTAACCACCTTGGGTGATCCATAGCTTGCGATTCTTTCTATCCCGTTGAACTTTCATACCCAGGATATGCTGGATTGGACCAAGCTTGCTGATTATCCATTTTTCTCCTAGTCTGTCAAGTACCGAATTGATATCTGCCGTAGATTGTGAAGCAATGATGAGATCATCAACATACACTAGCATCATTATTGCTGGGGAGCCATTGGAGTTGAATAGCGTGTAAAGACCCCAGTCTGAATTTGATCTCTTGAAACCCATTTCAGAGAGAACATCACCGAGTGCTTGCCACCAAGCTCGACCGGATTGTTTGAGTCCGTAGATGGTCTTGTGGAGGCGAAGAGCATTGTACTTGGGTTTACTTGTTGTTACACCATCAGGAATTTCGAGGTAAAGTTCTACATCGAGTTTTCCATTAAGATATGCACCTTCTACGTCTGCTTGATGAACTTCTAAGTCGTGGACGGCAGCAAGGGTAAGGAGGATTCGTAGAGAAGTGTGACGGCTGACAGGAGCAAAGGTTTCGAGATAATCAATTCCTTGTTGTTGAGAATATCCCTTAGCAACTAGTCTTGCTTTGTATTTTACGATTTCACCGTCTGCATTTGTTTTTCGGTTGAAAACCCATTTACTTCCTACTGTCTTCCTTCCTGCTGGAAGTTTGACTTCTGACCATGTTCCTTTTCCTTGAAGGTTATCTATCTCTTTTTGGACGGCTGTCCACCACTCTTTATTGTCTGGAAGTGTCATAGCTTCTCCAAGAGACGTAGGATTATTGTGGTTGGATGAGACAAAGAGGAGGAATTCGGAATTATTGAGGTGATCAGTGTCTTGCTCGTAATCAATGGCTGTGAGTAATCTTGAGCTTCGACGAGTACCTTCTCTTGGTGGAGGACGAGAAGGATGTAGAGATGGTGCTGGAGAGGTTTGTGGTGCTGATTCCTGAGGAGGAATGGGAGTACCTTGACGTAAACGCTCCCCTGTCTCGCTTCCCCTCTGTTCAACAGTTGGTGGTACTACTGGTTGAACAGGAGATGGGAGTGTAAGACGGATGGTGAGAGGTTGTTTTGGCTCTGCAGGGACTGCAGGTGTTGGAACTGAAGCCGTAACAGTTGGTGTAGGATTAGGAGCAGTGGGAGGAGTTGGTTTTGGTCTTGCAACTTCTCGTGGAGGAGCAGATGGGATAGGAACCATGAGAGGTGTGTTTATATCCATTCCCGTAGCTGTTCTTATGTCTCTTGAGATTTGAGTGGTACCAGTATTTTCAAAACGTACGACATATCCACTTGTATCTGAGACTTGTCCTAAAATCCTTGCCAGTTGAGCTTTAGGAGTACCCAACTGTGATTTATCTCGAATTTCATATGGAAGAAAAGCGTAGCATAATTCTCCAAATTCTCTTATTGATTCGAGATTGGTCTGACGACCAGTAATTGTTGTCCATGCCGATTTTCCATTACCACCTATTGTTGTTTTATTTAGGATGGTACAGGCGTAGATAGCAGCGTAGTCCCAATACGCATGACCTAGGGGAGTTTGATCAAGCATGGCTGATATCATCTCTTTGATAGTTCGATTAAACCGTTCGATAACTCCAGCATGTTCGTGAACATAGCGTGGTGTTTGTTGATGAATGATACCGGTTGATTCATACCAAGCTTTAGCTATGTTGCTATCAAACTCTGATCCCCTGTCAGATCGAACAATCTTGACTTTGATTCCTAATTGGCGTTCAAGTCGTATGATGAAAGCTTTGAGTTGATCAAAAGCTGCTGATTTTGTTCGAATTGGGACAGCACATTTGACTTTGGACCAATCGGCAACTATACCAAGGAAATATGAATTTCCTTCCTGTGAGGGTAGTACTGGACCGGCTAGATCTACGTGGACAATTTCTCCTTCTTCAGTTCCCCTTTCACTATGACCAGGTTTAGATAGAACTGTAGCTTTTTGACGTTGACAAGTATCACAATCTGATAGTTTGAATTCATCAGACTTGAGAGTTTCGTAATTTGGCCAGTCTTTAGCTAATTCAAGGATTTTGTCCGGATGAATGTGTCCTAGACGGCAATGTTCTTGAAAGAGAGGAGATTGTACACGTGTGACAGCGTTGATAGACAGAGGAGTGGAAGTGGAAGAAGTTGTAGATCCTTGAGTGATGTTGACCCATGGAAGTACGCCCTTTCGGTGTATGTGGAGCACATATCTGCTGTATGAGAGCTTCAGATTCTTTAAATCCACGTTCCATCCTTGCTTTGTAAGCTGTCCTTCTGAGAGAATGTTCAAACCCGTATCTGGCATGAGATGTACGTCATTGAGGAAGAGTTTCTGACCATCAAGAGTGGGAATACGTAGTTTGCCAACTTGATTTGCTGTTATTGTACGACCTGTCTTGGCTAGTTGAAATATTCTAGGCCTTGAGAGAGTAATCAGGTCGGTCAGAAGACGTGGGTTTGAAACAATGTGGTGAGTAGCACCAGTGTCGAGAAGAAAGGTAAGTGGCTTGGCAGCCGTGAGTGGAGACAAGAGGTATTCGGCAGAAATTGCAGAAACAGAACCGAAGATCTCCGGAGAGGAGGATCTTGCTATATTATTTATTGTCCCTTTCTCTTTCAACTTCTTTGCCGCCTCCAAGAGTTGAGCCTTCGAAGGATCTCCCCTTTCTTTCCCATTACAGTCCTTCTCCTCATGACCCCTATAACCACACCATCCACACTTCAAATTCATATTCCTCTTCCCCTTTCCCCCGTTTCCTTTTGGTTTCTCCTTTCCCGTACTAGTTTTTCCTTTCCCCTTTCCACCATTTCCCCTTGGGGGTTTGATGGCGTCCTTGTTGGCAACAACAGAATTGACGGATCTGACAGCATTGACAGAAGCTTGAAGTTGTTGACGAAGACGGCGGGAGTCGGCAATAGAACGATAGGCAGTGAGGAGATGTTCCCAGTTACGTTGTTCTGGGGCACGAAGATCCCATTGCATACAGAATGGTTGAAGATCTTCACCAAAAGTGAGAAGGAAACGCTCGGTACGATCTTCATTTGAAAGTGTCGAACCTGCTCCAATAGCTTCGGCAATGAGTCCAGTATAGGTTTCGAGGTGTTGGACCATTTGTTCATGAGAAGCATTTTCGGGGAGCTTGAGCAGAGCAATGCGTTGATTAAGATCATTACGACGAGAAGTAGTCTGAACTTGGTGGGTAGATGAGATACGTAACCAAATGTCGTGAGCAGACCAGAGATTTTCGACGTCTGAAGCAATGCCGGGAGAGATGGAGAGAATGATGAAAGATCGAGCAATACGTTCCTGTTTTGCCCAATTGTCCCATGTGTTCTTCTGAGCAACAGTAAGAGCAGTTCCATTTGTGGAATTTGTCGCATCAGGAGGGACTAGGCCGGCGTATTGACCAGGGGGATGGATGATATCCGTATGACCAGGAATAGCAGGGTCTATAAAAGCACGATGTGGTTCAAGTTCGTAACCAAGAAGGTTGTTGAGAGCATTCTTGCTGAGAAGATATGCTTGAAGAGCACGTCGCCAACGGATAAAGGTTTCGGTACCCGTGAGGGTAGGGACAAGTTTGTTGAGGGAAGAGAGTTCATCGGACATTGTAAAGCGTGATGTCAGCGTTGTTTTATGACAAGGAATAGACTCTCAAGAAAGACTTATCGTGCACTAGGTGAAATCACCGTCCAGTAATTCCACCACCGGGTTGGACCGGATTTCCGTCTACCGAACAAGCCAGTAGGTATGCGTCTCGCAGAGACGTCTACACTGCAGCAAGCTGACAGCTGTGGTTGTGGTAGTGGGGAAATGAGCGTGATTAGGAATTGACTTGGTAGATTGTGACGGGGGACACTAGGTCGTACCGTGTGGAATTATGGTAATGATACGGAGTATCCTATATACTACAAAATACTTGACAGAAGTGTTGTATAGTACTGAAGAAGGTAGGGGTGACTTTAGATTAAGACGTGAAATGGAGTAGATTAACCAGGAGACGTGAAAGTCGTGTTGGTAAAATGATGGATCTGAGTAGTTGCAGCACGACGCGCTTTTGACGTACTCAAGTGTCCGTGAGGTGTGATGAGGATAGAGAGGGAGCGTGAAGTGCTGTCTGCTATCTAAGAGGACCTCTATCTACTATCTCGTGATCTATCGAAAGCCGGACTGTGTCCAAAAATGGCTTTTGTCGCTCCCTGTGGAGGGATGTAGAGGTTGATGCTATTCCGACTGTTAATCTGTTGGGTGATGATGGAATGCATAAAGAGAGAGAGGAAGCGGTAGCTAAGTTTCTACGGAACTAAATTGACCTATCGCCGATACGACGTTATCTCCGATACCTTCGACAGGGATGGGATGGACGGGATCAATTCTTTCCGCCGGAAGTTAACTGTAAGTACTTCTCACCGAAACTGCCCTCGATCTTGTTCGTCATTCTCTATACCCTCCTCGAATATCAATACTGGTATGACTCAGGTAGCAGTTGACATTGTGAGCTTCTCGAAGCTACACAGGAGCGAGGTAGCTCACACATAGCGTCGAACTTTCCCTCGGACAGATGAGGTCGTCGTGTCTTACATCGCCGGACTGGTCGAGGATGAAGACGAAGAAGTGGAAGACATCGTAGAGATGACTCGTGGGATGTTGCAAGGTGGACCTTCTTCTCAAGACTCGTCTTCTCTAGATGACTTGTGAGTCTATGAATCTTCTGCTTGTCCATTTCTGAAACTAACAATTAGCATGGGTCGACTCATTTCCTACCTCGAATCTCAGTCATCTAAACGAGTTAGAAAGTCCACCACAGCGACCAAACTGGATAAAACCATTCACATGCGATCTCAAGCCATGTCAGCTACCATAGCTCTTAGCGGTAAAGTCGATCTGGAACACAATCAAAAAGGTCAAGCATCCCGAGTGGACCTCGCAAAGCTGGCTAAAGCGGAAGCGAAGCTCAAGGCCAAAATCGAGAAACGATCCAGGAGAGATCTGTATCAAGGATCCAAGCTCATGGAAATGCACCAGAAACAACAGACATACGAGGAGATGTTCATGAAAGTCAATCCTCTAGACCTCACCGGTGCAGCCAAGAGCAAGTCAAAAGATATACATCTGACAAACATCGATGTATCATTTGCCAATAATCGTATTCTGTGAGTTGGCCACTTTCTCGATCAGGTCAGATCAACAGGAAGTAGCTAACTGTCAGATCTGGTGCAAGTCTGACCATGGCACATGGGAGAAGATACGGTATCATTGGTCGTAATGGTGTGGGAAAATCAACTCTACTTCGACACCTCGCCCTGAGGGAAGTGCCCATCCCCACACATATCTCAGTCTTATATGTCGAGCAGGAGATTATTGGAGATGATACCACCGCTTTGGAATCCGTACTGCAAGCCGATGTGTGGAGACATAAACTCATGACGGAGGAGAAAGAGCTCAATGCTCAACTTGAGGTACTGGAGAAGGCTACGGCGGATGGAGATGCGGGGAATGACACCGAGAAGGACGATCTTGCTGGGCGACTTGGAGATGTTCAGAAGAAATTGATTGAGATGGAAGCTGAGACAGGACCAGCGAGAGCGTCCCTTCTCCTCGCTGGTCTTGGGTTCTCCGAGGTAGATCAAAAGATGCCGACCAGGTCCTTCTCTGGTGGATGGAGAATGCGACTGGCTTTAGCTAGAGCCCTTTTCGTCAAACCAGATTTGCTCATGTTGGATGAACCTTCGAACATGTTGGATCTTAATGCTATCGCATGGCTTGAAGATTATCTTCAAACTTGGCAAGGTACAATTCTCGTCGTGTAAGTGTTTTTTTCCTCTGATTTACTTCCATGCTAAGTATCAGATCTCATGACCGCGCTTTCCTAGATTCCGTCGCCACCGACATCGTCCATCAACATTCTCAACGTCTCGATTACTACAAAGGAAACTTCTCCCAATTTTACGCAACGAAAACTGAACGTGCCAAAGCCCAAAGGAAGGAATACGAAGCTCAACTTCAATACCGACAACATCTTCAAGCGTATATCGATAGATGGAGATATAATGCCAACCGTGCTCCACAAGCTCAAGCGAGGATCAAGATCCTGGAGAAATTACCTGAACTTGAACCTCCCGAACAAGAAGATAGCGAGAGTTTCAAATTCCCTGATCCTGAGAAGATATCTCCCCCATTACTACAATTGGACGAAGTTACGTTCGGATACACACCTGATAGGATCCTTCTTCGTGGTGTCAACATTGATGTTGGTCTCGATAGTCGAATAGCCGTTATTGGACCTAACGGAGCTGGGAAATCGACTCTGATCAAACTTCTCACTCAGGATCTACAACCCTCATCAGGTCGGGCGACTCATAACAATCGTTGTCGTATCGCCTATTTTACCCAACATCACGTGGATCAATTAGACGTCAATATGACCTCGGTGCAGTTTTTGCAATCGAAATTCCCAGGTAAAACGGAACAGGAATATAGAAGTCATTTAGGTTCGTTCGGTATCACAGGTCTTACAGGGTTGCAGAAAATCGGTACTCTATCCGGTGGTCAGAAGAGTAGAGTAGCATTCGCTGTTTTGAGTATGCAAAGACCTCATATCTTGTTATTGGACGAGGTGAATGCTTTTCTCATGGTATGTGGATAAGCTAACTGGGTAGCCGAGTAATCATTTGGATATGGAAGGTATCGACGCCCTGATCGAAGCTGTCGCAAAGTTCCAAGGAGGTGTGATTAGTATTTCTCACGACGAGAGATTCATCACTAGTACTTCGAATCAGGTAACGTTTTCTCTATCTTGTAACGACTCGCGCTAAATGTTCAGCTATGGGTTTGCGCGGATGGAAAGGTCAGCAAGTTTATGGGTGATGTGACGGCTTACAAGGTGGGTAACTCTCTTCATTCAGTGACTATTTTGACTTTGCAGGAACTCATCGTCGATAATCTCCGTAAGGACAGGCCGACGTGAGCTCAGAGAGCAGGTACACCATTGAGCTTACGTATGCTGGGCCAAGGGCTATGTATGCTTCTGGAGAGTACGAGTATATTACTCGAGTAGTTACTCTACTTTGAGGGACTTGTACGGCGGAAGCAAAAGTTCGATGCATTTCGTGTCCAATCTCGTCTGACCTTGCCTTTTACCATACAAAATGTCACTTTGAAAGCTTCATGTTGGCCTATCATAGGTCTCGTCCAATCCAATCGTGCAGACTAGCTCGCAGATATATCTCGTCAGAAGTCAAACGAGATCTCATTCGTCAATTATGTCAAAATCCCGAATTGTCAGAATCAGACGCCAAGGACGAGTTAAGATGGATATTACAATCCCTCGGTACTCGATGGTCCGATACATCAACTAACTCAGATTTGTTTTCACATGATTCATCTAATTCGATTCAGGTGAATGCTGGAGATTTGGATAAGGAGAAGGAGAAGGAGAAGGAAAGAGTTTTGAGTAAGTTGGTATCACGTCGTGCGGAAGGTGAACCATTGCAATATATTTTAGGTATGTTCGTTCTTCACTACCCCATTTAGACCACTCATCTCACATTTTTTTAACTGAAAGATGATAAACCTTTCTCTTTTGTTTTCAAGATAGATGTCTGAATCTTTCTGCTCATCATTCATCCTGTATCTTTCTTCCATCTTTCTACTTGACATTCATCCCTGACTTATCTTTCCTTTCCTTGGGCTCGTCGACCATCTTGTATATACTTCTCTTTCGCTCGTATAGCTTCTAAGGTCGCCTTCACTTTTCTAAGCTTAGTCTCCATGCCGACCAGTGAATATGATCAGCGACTGATCATTAGGAAATACAGATTTCGGTCCTTTAACCCTTCTATGTCGTCCACCCACCCTCATACCCAGACCGGAAACCGCACACATTTTCACAGAATTCGCAACTAGACTTCGTCCTTCCTTCTTGCTCCCAAATCCGATCCGATCCGACAACCAGAAGCTTTCTCACAGTCCCAATACTTCAAAACAAGTACTAGCTGAAAGGGACGGGGAAAGAATCGGGAGAACGGTAAGCTTAGGACGGGGGAGAGATAGACCTTTGAGAATTCTGGACTTATGTACGGGTTCAGGTTGTATATCTTTCTTACTAGCTTGGGAACTATCAAATCTATCTCCTTCCAAGACTTCTCAAAACATTCGACCAAAATCTATCTCTTCCCTCCAAGCCGACTTTCATCCCTCGCACGAACTTGATATGTTGCACGGAAGGAAACGAGTGAGGATATATGAAGATATTGAGAAAACAATACCCACAGATGGTGGTGGAATCAGAAGGAGTGAAGTCGAGATATGGGGATACGACATGTCTCTTTCTGCATTACGACTCGCTGAAGATAATCTCTCTTCACCTCAATTTATAAATTTCAGAATAAAAATCCCGATACGTTTCAAGCGAGGAAACATCTTTGATCTTGATTTTGCACAAAGGGTGATAGAAGAAATCGGTGGGAAGGTAGATGTGATAGTTTCGAACCCACCTTATCTCTCTCAAGAAGAATATGACCATCTTCCTAGGTCTGTGAAAGGGTACGAAGATCCATTAGCTCTTTTGGGTGATGCGTCATTGTCTGTGGGAAAGTCATCGTGTTGGACAGAAGACGGTTCTTCGGAGAAGAAAGAAATGAAGGAAAGAGATGGATTGGCGTTTTATAATAGAATAAAGGAATTACTTCCTGATTTACTTTCGATAACATTTCATGGTCCGAGGGTAGGGTTGGAGATAGGACATGGTCAGGGAGAATTGGTGAGAGGTATCTTTGAAGAAAAAGGGTGGAAAACGGAATTGGTCAAAGATCAATGGGATCAAGATAGAATGATCATCGTTCATCATCGTGATGCATAGACATTGTCGTATTGGGAGATGACGCTC
This sequence comes from Tremella mesenterica DSM 1558, assembly GCF_000271645.1. Lineage (NCBI taxonomy): Eukaryota > Fungi > Basidiomycota > Tremellomycetes > Tremellales > Tremellaceae > Tremella > Tremella mesenterica. The sequence goes on along the minus strand of NW_006711238.1, from coordinate 540,538 downwards.
AGACATGTGTATGAGATTTGAGAAAGAGTTCAGTTTGATTTGACTTTGTTTGGAGGAGATGTGGATAGGGCGAGTTGACGTGATGAGAGATAAACCCCGATAAGGGATAAAGAGAGAAGTGTGTATGCTGTGGAAGGACCAAGAGTCCAGTAGATGGAGGAAGCTAGTAGGGGACCTATGGCTCGGCCTAGTTGTCCCTATTTGTCAGCGATTGCAACTCGTCGATCGTCTAAGCCTTTGCGACTGATGGGGTCACGGGAGACTGTCACGGATGGGTGATGGTTGTCAAGATGAACATCTCAGTTGGCACCGAAACACTCTCGAAGCGTTGAAAAATTTCGCTCCCGTGTTCATTTCAAGCAAAAGAGATGAAGCACTCGAAAGTGCGAGAGAGGCAGAATGCTTGTGAAGCAACATGAAGGAGGGGGAACAAGTAAGATAAGAGGGATACGGGAAGCAGGTGATTTTTGGCAAAAAAAGAGAAACACCTCACCTTAGATCTAAACCTACCCAATGCTCGTCCCCTTTGTAACTCCTTTTCTCCCTGTCCTTCTTCATCACAACAAGCAGCGGCAGCGGCAGTGAGACCGGTGACCACAGTAGCACTTGTATAAGCTAGACATGTCGCTCCTGCGTACAACACCACAGTAGCTGCCGGACCACTGTGACGGATATGAGGTAGAAAAGCTAATAATCCCAGTCCGGTGAAACATGAAGCAATGCCATAAGAAGACAATTTGACTTCTCCCAGTCTCGCCAAAGAAGGTCTGACATGACGAGCTTGAAGCATTGCAGCGAGAATTCCGATGTCGATTCATCAGCTCTTTCGACTTTATCTCGGAATGACCTCAACTTGAGAAGTTGGGTGATGTCAAGATGAAGAGGAGGGCGAAGTAAGACTTACATGATAACAATCTTCCATTCTCTGCGTTGCTAGCTGAGAATAAATCATATGTTAAGAACGTCAAGGTGAATTCAGCCTGTGATTAATTACTAAACGATCAGACCTGGGAACATCTCACTCACACCAGAAAAGAAGAGTAGAAAGAGACCATGTAATCTCCCAAGAGCTTTCAATCTTTTCAACCTGTGAGTTACGCTTTCAACGGGTTTGGAAGTGTCCGATGGTTTGTTCGTGGGATTATCCCTTCTCCAAGTTTTCGTCTCTGGTAATTTAAATGCGAGATATGTTGTCTCTAACAATAATAAACCTAAAGAGATGGCAGCGGGCGTAGCATAGATATTCCATGAATCGGTTTTTGTCGCCAGAGGTATAGGACGTGAAGCGAAATAGGCTCCGAGAGAAGGACCGAGAGTAAAGCAAATTGAGAAAGCTATTCCGACCAATGCTAATGATTTCGAACGAGTAGAAGAGGTTGTGACGTCGGAGATGATTGCTCTGTCTTGTCAGCATTTACCTCTGCCTCACTTGCTTCCAACAGATAATCACAGATTGGGAACTTCGAAGGACGGTTGATGAAGAGAAACATACGTGCTCAATTGAACATTCCCCTCGCTCAATCCGCCAACCAGACGAGACAAGAGGAAAGTTGAAAAAGAAGTAGATCTGAGCCAGATGATTGCTGAGAGTAAATTTCCAAGCATAGTGGCTAGAAGAACCCTCTTGCGTCCATAACGATCCGAAACCATAAATCAGCTCAAAGGCTGATCGACTGACGGCTGAGACTTACGAGCACCAAGCCAAGGACTTATGATACATTGACATAGACTGAACAAACTTCCCATCGCTCCTCCAAGTAGCACCACATCCCAATTTCTGTGTGAGGTGACTTGATTTGACAGAGTTGAGCTTGAGAGGGAGAGCAGAGAAGCTCTCCACGTGCTAGACAGATGGAGTAGCTTGGAAAGAAGGGCAGATGCATCGTGAGATTCTCTTTGAAGATACCAGGCGATCAGTCGGGGGAATAAGGGAAGAGGCAGGGTGAAAGCTAGATGTCAATTCAAGAACTACAGACAGAGAAGGAAGAGAGATATCAGGAGGCGTGCCACGAGTGGTTCACCCATGACAATGGAATGGGAAGGGAAGAGATCGAGACGATGTGATTGCTGTTCACACTCACCCAAGAGGTCCAGAACGAGGGAGAAGAACACTGTCCTGACCACAGCTTTGGACGCTATCTCATGATTTGAGTGTTCACTCATGCTTGTATCATGGACCGAGCAGTACTCGTACAAGTTTCGATGTCATGTTGACGACGGAGGCATACAGTAAGTAGCTTTTGGGGCAAAAGAACAGCGGCCGAAGAGTGATCGCGCTCGGACCCGAGAGACACGTGGAAGCCATGATGTTATCACGTGACTCGGAACTGGGCCAATTCCACCCCGTCGTCATGACCAGTCAGTGCTTTTTTCAACAACGCAACATGGCCTATCAAGCAGGTAAGATCCAAGACTGATCAAGAGCAGGATAGAGATGACGATTAGGACCTGTGTACCCTTGTAACCCTTACACCGCTCGTTCGGAGAGCACAAAGCTAGCTGTTGACCCCAAGGGCGAGAAGCTGGTATACACCAACGGCAGGTGTGTGGTGGTGAGTCGTCTCAGACCTTCACAGCGTCTTGGCTGACAGTCCAGATCAGAGACCTCAACGTAGGTATTCATCTGTGGCGTATGTCTTGCTGAACTTCTAGCATACAAATCTATCTCACGTCTACACCCGTGAGTCCGGCAGTGGGATGCAAGCTTTGGGCTGATGAGATAGAACACACTCAAACGGCTACGGTAGCTCGAATCAGTCCTTCGGGATACTATTGTGCCAGTGCGGACATTGGAGGAAGTGGTAAGCTCTCACCGTTCTATTGTAGAGGCCAATTGACAAATTAGTGCGTATATGGGATGTCACTCAACCGGAGAATGTGCTCAAGCTGGCCGCTCGTCCATTAGGGGGTAAAATAAACGATCTCGCTTGGGACGGGGAGAGTAAGCGTATAGTTGTAGGTGGTGAGGGGAAAGACAAGTAAGATCTCATACCTGATAAGTAAAAATGCTGAACGATCAGATTCGGAGCCGCTTTCTTGATCGACTCTGGCTCCTCGTGTGGGGAAATCACTGGGCATTCCAAGGCGAGTCAAGCTTTTCGCTCATCTCACATGTTGCACTTGACTGATATATGAAGCCCATCAATGCAGTCTCTATCAGACATCAAAGGCCATTCCGAGCTGTTTCTGGATCAGACGACACCTCGGTCATCCTCCATACTGGCGCGCCATTCAAATATGACAAAATCCTCTCTTCACACAACCGTTTTGTCCGCGATGTTGCGTTTTCACCAAATGGAAACTCCTTCGCTTCTGTCGCATCCGACGGGCGGCTGCTCTTTTACGAGGGACAGTCGGGAGAGAGTCAAGGGAGTGTAGGGAATGAAGGAGGTAGTAGTCTGGTCAGTCAATTGGTCAACCCGCACAAAGAGCTAATCGTCAGATGGCCTGTTCTTGGAGTCCAGACTCGGACAAGATCGCCACAGCTGGCGCTGACGGTGTCGTGACCATATGTGAGTTATTTGCTAATACATATCATGATGATGGAGTTACATACTGCAATCACACTGAGGTCCAACATGCTGATTTCAGGGAATGTGGAGACTCAGAAATCCTCGCAGACTTACTCTGTCGGGACAGACGTTTTCTCCCAGCAAAACGGGGTTGTGTACGCCTCGAACGCCACCGTAGTCTCTTTATCTCTCTCTGGAGTTTTAACAATCTTCGATACCCGTGAATCGTCCGGTGCCAAGTGGCGGAGTCTTCATGGTCCCACTAAAGCGGTCACCGCCTCAACTATCACGGCCTCATCCGAGAAAGAAAAGACCTTCTACGCCGGCTCTTTTGATGGTTCTATCAAGCGATTCTCCGTTGGCTCGGGATATGGTGACGAGCAAGGGGCGTGTAGCCCTGTCGAGGGTGCAGGTCATGGTGCGAGAGTAGCAGCGATGAGTTCTGAAACCGGCAAAATCTGGACGACAGGATGGGACGATAAAGTGACGTGCATCGAAGATCAGAAGTTCTCGTGAGTGGCATAAATCTCTTTTCATTGTTACAAATCTTCGGATCAAGGGATGACATTGATGACCAGCTCAACCTCCTTGTCTACCAAAGCTCAGCCAGCAGGTCTAGCTGCTACACCGAATGGTGTATATGTGGCCTCTGCAGCAGGTCTGGAGATTCATCCCACCGGCCATGCGACCTCAGTGCACGCTGGTGCGACTACCGCTGTAGCTGCCTATCCAGGACCCAACGGGGACCTTGTGGCCTTCGGCTCCGAAAGTAAGAAGGTTGTCCTCGCTTCCATAACAGATGGAGCGGTGAAAGTGCAAGCCGAGTTCGAAGACAATAAAGGGGAAATCTTGAGTTTGGCGTTCTCCAAAGACGGTACACTACTCGCTGCTGGTGACGTGAGTGCTTCAAACCGTTCAAAGCTTAGCAGAGATGCTTGCTGTACCGTGCTGATTTGATAGACGAAAGGACGAATAATACTCGTCGACGTAGTCAATAAAACAGTAGTAGTGGGAAGTAAATGGACGTTTCATACGGGTCGTGTCACTTCACTCGAGTTCTCCGAAGACGGGAAGCGACTGGTTTCTGGTGGACTGGATGAAGCGATCTACGTGTGGGAAGTTGAGAAACCTCCAAAGAACCTCGCGATGAAGGTGAGTTACTTTTTCATTTATCTCTTTCACACTCGAAATGAATGAAGAGAAGTACGGACGTCGCTAATGTATAGAACTCTCACCCCGGTGGGGTGAGCGGTGTTTCATGGCTCGAGGGAAATAGTAAGCTCGTTAGTAGTGGACAGGACGGCTGTGTGAGAACATGGATTATCCCCAGGGCTTAGGAAGGATGGAAGGACATAACGTCATGATCGTACGTTGATCATCGTCTTCTATTTGTATCTATCTACTACCCAAAGGGGAAGGATGACGCGTGCGAAATGAAAATAACACTTAGATATGTCATGGTGTGGGAAATAGAGGAAGTTGAATTTTGACTGATCCTTCCTTTCATTCCCTTACTTACTTCTTCTTGACGTCTGGTCATCCGCGCTCGGAGGTGGAGGACGCCAGATAGCACGTTTCTCACGCGTCCTTCTCCATATCCTCTTGATCTTCCCTCACGTCTTTGACACTCTGTCATACTATTGACTCTTCTTCCATCTCATCATTATCGGTACTTCTTGCTACTCACTCGTGCATCAACTAACTACCTATGTGCCCAGACGGATGTTATGACTCTGAGTCCACTCTGAACTCGAATATCCCTCCGGATCGTTTGGATCCTCGTTTGGACACCCAATTGACTCTTGTCTCACCCAGTGACTCCCAGCGACCTATGATCCCTCGTTCAGTGTATCGCTTATCGCAAATCCTGACTGCTAAGAGATCCTCGGACTCAAAGAAGCCTCCCCCATCAACTTAAAGGAGAACCTCAAGAATCTTCAGACAACCATCCTCTGAATGGTCTTATTGATATTGCAGGGGCACGAGGTGCTATCCATGCAAATGAATGACCCCTTACCGAAGACCAGCTGGATTCTCTCGCTCAGAAGAAGGATATGCTCCCTGCCCATCCTCTGTCTAGCATCAGTAGGCATGTTCTTGACAAAGGATCAATTGTGAAGGCCTTTCAAGGAGTAGGACGGCTCAATGGAAACCTCTGTGAAGCCATAGACAGGGCTGATGGGCTCATAGCTTCTCTAACAGACCATACACGGGGGTTCCTGCACTCCAGAACACCTGTCAACTTTTGCCAGCCGAAAAGGTTCGGGCCCGTTTGCATCTGTGGGAAACCTGTCCATATTTTATATCCGACATGACAACAATGACACACGTGCCAAAGTGAAAGACGCAGCAGGTCATTGCATATATCATCGGTCTTCTTCTCGAGGTTATGAAGAACAGGTTTCCCAGTATGAAGGTCTTATTCTGAAATACATAAGCGATACATGTCATGGAAAGAAGTCAAATGTCTCAGGTGGAAAACCCTACACCAGTGTGGACGCCTCTTACGGCAAGTTCTCTTACACAAAATGGAATTACGAGGAAGGTTCTCATGAAACACTACATTACCATCTCCAGCCATTAGTATCTGTAAGATCTAGTCAAGGCACTATCATTATCACCACCAATACCAGGCAGAACTGGACAAAGCTCAAAGTGTGTCCCCCACAAGGGTATCAGGCAACCCCCAAGGGAGCAGAGTAACGGTACTGAAAACACAACGACTTGGTAGCAGGTTGGGTCGGGTTCAATGGAATTCTAAGGAAGTTTATTTGTCTCTGGTGCTATGTTATGGATCATGTCTCCTCTGCAATTGATGTGGCCAAAGAATGATATTGAAGAATCAGCCGAGTTTGTTCCAACGGGAGAGGTCATGGACAGATTTGTAGGGATTCCGTATCGTTTGCGAACCTGTCTTTGAACCATAGTAGCAGATAGTGATGCATCCTGATGAAGTGAAACGCGGGTTTGACTACATCATGAATCAATGAATGACGCCCTGCTTGCGGAGTTGTTCGTACGTCTTGCGATCGTACACGTTTCCCTCACTATCTTCGACCTCTTCTGCTCTTTCGATCTGGGCCAATTCTTGTTGACCTTCACGCTTGAGTTTCTCACCCACTGTTAATCAGTTACGGTACGCCCATGACAGATGTCCAAGAAACTCACATGCCATCGCATCCGTTATTTTTGTCTGCAGCTATCAGTACAATCCTGCGTCGACGCGGGAGGACTTACAATTCCATGGAAATGCCGCGTAGGAGGAAGACCCAAGGCCTGGAGGGCGAAAGTATGTTTTGGTGATTGAAAATGTTTCTCGAAAGCCTGTCTTCCCTGATACGTCGTACTACACAACTCGCACGGTAGTTCTTGACCTAGTCCATGAAGCTTGTACAGCCAAAAGGGGATGGGTTTTCCATCCCAGCCCAGAGGCAATTTGAGCGGGTTATATACCCTTCCGTCGTCCTCTTCCTCTTCCTCTTCTTCGGCCGCGGGTGCCGGTGGTGGTGCCTCATCTCCTTCCTCACGCTCCGTCTCTCGTTCTCTCGCAGTCAACGCCATCCGTCTTTCAATCTCCGCTCGTGAATCGATCAAAAGTTGAGGTATAGGTGGAGACGCGAGGAGTGCAATGACAAGGTATGTGTATCTGGCGGGTGTGCGAGCCTTCTCTCTGAGCGTTGTGGTCGATGCATGAGATACGTTGGTGTGATTAGGATCGACGACTTTCGTTCCTTGTTGAACTTTCTTCTTATGCTTCTCAGAGGAGAGATGTGCATCGTAGACTGTCTGCTTGGCATAACTTTTCCCGCAATATTCACACCATATGCCACCTTCCGTCGGTGGCGGGGCACGCTTGGAAGTCGAACTCTCAGGTTCCCATCCTGAAATTTGGATGGCTTCCCATGCAGAGGCGAAATTCGCTTCCTCCTCTTTGAGCTTGGACTGGATGTTTGTCAAGGGTAGAGCACGTTCGAAGAAGGATACGAGATAGTTGTAGAGGGTTTGAACATATTCGATGTATTGTGGAAGGAGTTTCTCTTTGAGATCGAGGGTCCGCTCTACCTTGCCATGTTTAAGCATGTCGAGGTATGCGATATAAGAGAGCCTATTCATCAGAAATCGTTTTTCCTCCTGTGGCAACATCACTCGGACGTGCAATGGGGCATAGGCAGATCGGGGGAAGCACATACCGAACGGATCCACGAAGATTGAGATATTGGGTATGAGATTGATAAAGGTCCAAATGCTTGCCGTAGCTCTCTTCACCAGAGAACACGGAGTCGAGAGCTATCTATCTCAGCCAAAATAAGAATCTCAGCAGGAATCTTTGACTTACGATCAATGACCGTAGGCTCATCGTCACCCTCAACCTCGACCACTTGCATCCCATCGCCCTTGACCAACTCGTCCAGATCGTTGATGAAGGCCCTGGCGTTGATACCTGGGTTTCGTTTGTGAAAATCCTTGATTTTCTCAAATCGGGAGTAGAATTCTGCAAGATCGTCTTTGCCGGGAGGAGGAGCGGACAAGAGAGATAGCTCGATAGGTCTCAGCCTACTCGTCAGTGAATGCACCGTAACACCATTAAGTTGAACACACCCAGGCAAGTCCTCATATTGCTCTAGCAGATCAGAACGAAGCTCGCCCACTCGAGTGAGTATCTCTGCTGCCTTTCTATCTCTACGTGTGATGTTGCGTTGCTGTATACTGTTAGCTTGACGGCACAGATGAAAAGCCTACCACTCACAGCAGTGGGGTTCTGCATGAGGACCTCGGCAAGAGCTTGCTCATATCTTTCAATCTCCTCGTGGGTTTGTCTGGCGGTCTCGATGATGGAGTCCATATTGAGTGTGAAAATACGACTAGACCTCCCGGACGTGAGTGACCAGTTACGCAGTGAAGTACTCGTACTTAAGTGTAAAGTGTATGACAGGGAGGGAAAGAGACTTTCCGGGAACATCCTTGCCTGGAAAAATGCCACAGTCGGCATTTACGGCGTTATGTCGGTGTTCCTCCTCTTGCCACCCTTTCGCTGTCGAAAACCAATAAAAATCGTACGCTTGCTCTCTATCATATCCATCCCGTAGCAGCAAAAGTACCATCACAATGGCATTGAACTCGTGAGCTTATACCGATGGAATATTTAAATAGCTGACAGGATCCAGTTCCGACGAGAAGCTCATCTTCGAGTCTTCCGAGGCAGTCACAGTCGTACGTCTAGCAGCAAAATGACTGCATTCATCGAGAGGGGTGGAAGTGCTCACGCTGGCGCTCTTGCCCCTCTCGACTATAGGCTCCTACTTGTGAGCTATCACTGCTCTTTCATATGAACAGTAGCTGACGGTATCACCAGTTGAAGCACTTAACCTCAAAGAAGACCTCTTGCGCGGAATCTATGCTTACAGTATGTTTCCATTGACATACACAAGAAATTGACTGACGCGCATTTCAGATTTCGAGAAGCCCTCTGCTATCCAGCAGCGTGCCATTATACCCATCATGCGGGGAAGAGATGTCATCGCTCAAGCTCAATCAGGTACTGGTAAAACCGCTACGTTCTCCATCGCTATCCTTCAATCGATCGATTCAAACATTCGCGAGTCTCAGGCTTTGGTGTTATCTCCTACGCGGGAATTGGCTGTACAGATCCAAACGGTTGTCCTCGCTTTGGGGGATTATATGAACGTCTCATGCCATGCTTGTATTGGAGGTACCAGTGTCGGCGAAGACATACGAAAGCTCGAGGCTGGACAACAAGTCGTCAGTGGAACCCCTGGTCGGGTATTCGACATGATTCGTCGTCGTAATCTGCGCACCAAAGACATCAAGGTGAGCTAATTTTTCTATTTGCCAGAGGTTGGAGGATATGCTGAGAACAGATGTTGATTTTGGACGAAGCCGACGAGTTACTGAATAAGGGATTTAAAGATCAAATCTATGACATTTATCGATATCTTCCTCCGGCCACTCAGGTCGTGGTCGTCTCGGCTACACTCCCACATGATGTTTTGGAGATGACCACAAAGTTCATGACTGATCCTATTCGAATTCTCGTCAAACGTGATGAGTTGACGCTTGAAGGAATCAAGCAGTTCTGTGAGTCGCACAAGCTCTGACCTTAACTTTTCTCTAGCCTGGGGGTCGGGCTCATATCAGTCGTGGCTGTCGAAAAGGAGGAGTGGAAGCTCGACACTCTCATGGATCTTTACGATACGTGAGTATCATTACCTTCTTCCCTTCCTTCATGCCTCTAAGTGCCGTTCATGCTAATTCACTATAGTCTGACAATCACACAAGCCGTCCTTTTCTGTAACACCAAGCGAAAAGTCGACTGGTTGACCGAGAAAATGCGAGAAGCAAACTTCACTGTCAGCAGCATGCACGGCGATATGGTACAAAAAGAGAGAGATGCCATCATGGCAGAGTTCAGGAGTGGTCAGAGGTCAGTGTTACACGATCTCCATAGGCATATCACTGAAAGTCAGTCGCGTGCTCATCACCACCGATGTATGGGCTAGGGGTATCGACGTACAGCAGGTGTCACTAGTCATCAACTATGACCTGCCGTGAGTCCGATCCACGAACTTTGCTGCTCGGTTGTACTTACCCGTTTAGGTCGAACCGTGAGAACTACCTGCATCGAATAGGTGAGAACATTCTCTTTACACTCGGGATATGAGCTCACGTGCAGGCCGAAGGTGAGTATCAAGTGTGAGACACAGTGGGAAATGCTGACCTCGTCTTTAGCGGTCGATTCGGTCGCAAGGGTGTACGTTTTCCTCTGCGGACATGAGGTGCGATAGCTGATTGTGGCAGGTCGCGATCAACTTTGTCACCACTGAGGATGTCTCTATATTGCGAGACATTGAACAGTTCTATAGCACACAGATAGGTGAGTCTGTGGCGCGTCACGTGTGTGGAATGAGGCTGACGCCCTTTAGATGAAATGCCGATGAATGTAAGCGCTTCCTCGCATCGCCGGTTCAGGCTGACTGATGACCAGATTACGGATCTTGCTTGATCTGTAGTGAGGAACCGAGGGTATACTGTAAGACGATGCATCAATACGAACCAGCGATCGCCCCAACTCTCTGCATGTGGAAGCTCATCTTACGTCAGCTGCCTGCCGCATGCCGCACGGACCCCAGCAAAGTGCATGACTCCTTCTCATCATCGCTGATTTCCTTTCCCATCCTCTTCAACTCTTCACTTCCTCGTCGCTGACGCACTCATTGACTGTCTCTCATGAAGGCTGAAGGAAACTTCGACGGCTGGGAGGTATGGATCGAAGGGTTAAAGGACGGGCAGTGGGAGAGACTCAGTGAGGTAATTCTCTTCACCATGAAGTGTTGCTGGCTGAGCTCATCAGATGAATATGAAGAAACACATGAAGGTGCATTGGGAGATGAAATGCAAGAACTGCACTGTTGGCTGGAGAGTGAACCCGGACAGGTGAGTGGGACCACTGCGAATCATAATGGGATGTGGCTGACTGCAATAGGAGTTTCGTTTCTGCGTCGATCGTCCAAAGCTTACGAAAGTGGACGGAGAAATCCAACAGATCTCTCTCGCCGACGGTATCACAGTCAGAAAACGCCCTATCTTATCAGATGGTTGGTGCCAAAGCGACAAGCCTCACACAAGTCGCACCAGCCACATGTTTGTGATGAAGGATGGGCAGACTATGGAGGCTCCCATGAGCTTCGCCCTACTCGTGAGTGATTTCCGGGCAAGATACGTGTCTAATCGCCAGCCTGTAACCGATGATCTGACGGCCGCTGCGGTCGATACAAATGCTCGCATAGGGACGATAAGCCTTGAGCTCAAAAGCGGGACTTATAAATTCACAGGAATGGGCAACGTCAATGGCTTTCAGACAGCTGACATGAGACCCGTGCACGAGGGGAGCAAAAAGGTCAGTACTCGGTCAGTGGGAAAACGTCTGCTCACATGAGAAGGGTCTGATTGGCCTACGTGTTGAGTGAGTCAAGTCTGTCATGCCATCTTTACATATGAGTCTCTGAAACTGCAGGCCCGGGAGATTGACCCCGCAGACGGAACGTAATCTATATCGGTTTACCCGGCACTCGTCCAAGCACAAGCGGCGCAGATCCCATGCTTTCACCTTTCGAGTATGTCTCATCCGACTCGAGCGCTCGTAGATTGATAATCATCAGTACCGTACCAAAGCTTATCTCGCCAGTCATCATATCATCGAGCTTCGTGAGTGGTCCTACTTTCCCCCTTGGCCATTACTATCCTCACATCCTATCATGAATGACTGGGCTGAAGAACAGCTCCACATGAGCCCACGCAGGAAGAACGGCAAGCTGAAGAACGTGCGAGGAAAGAGGGGGAAGAAGGGGCACAAGCAGAAGCAGCGGAGGAGGCTCGAATAGCGGAACTTGAAGTGCTTGAGGTGAGTGTTGTGTGTTCGAAAGTCCCCCATACGAGTAGACTGATGTTTACAGGCTGAATTGAACCGTCTCAGGACGAAGCGCAGAATCAAGACCGAGTTCTGTGAGACACCTACACCAAAACGCCGCACAAAAGGGACCGCTCGGGGTCAAAGTGTCGCCAACCCCATCGTCCTGGACGATTAGACCATGGGGAATGAGTCGAATTTCAGAGTGAACAGATTTCATGTGTGTAATAGTGGGTGATCAACCTCACGTCAGTTGTAAAACAAGAATGTATAGGTCAATATGTCGTGTGGATAACTATACTGTGAGACGACCAACGGTCACCCGAGTGATGCTCTTCTTCCAGTTGTTATAGCATCCAGCATCTAACATGGGCCAGTCGGGGGAGACATGGGATGGACGCGTGAAACGCGTCACAGCGTGCACAGCACGGCTCCCCGCGACGCCGCTTCGCGCTTCACGTGGGTGCCTGAAATCTACCTCACGTCCGCTCACCTCCTTTCGTCTTCCTCATCTTCTTTTCTTTGCTCTTCTTGATAGTGACTGGCGACACCATGAAAGGTCAAGGAGATTTCGATGGATGGGAGGTGAGCTATTGATACTTGTTTTGAGGTGTGCTAGCTAAGTAACCAGGTATGGATTGAGGGGTTGAAAGATGGGAAATGGGAAAGACTCAGTGAGCTGCTTGTCTTCTTTTCCAACTTGGACTATTGGCTGATCCTCCTTCAGACGAATATGAAGAGGCTCACGAGGTCGCATCTGGTGATAAGAAACAAGAGAGACATTGTTGGTTGGAGAGTGAACCGGGTCAAGTGAGTTGTTGTTTTCCCATAATAAACTAATGAAGCTGATACAGCAATGTAGGAATTCGCATTTTGCCTCACCGACCCAAACTCATCCGAGTATGCCAATGACAGTTACAAAGTCGCTTATTACGCCGATGGAAACCTCGTAAATAGTTGTATCCATACTCCATTCAGCCTAGGTACACCATCTACCACTCGAACGTACAAGATGAGGATCACTCAGGCTAATCAAGTCATGGAAGCTCCCTTAAAATTCGCGAAGCTGGTATGTTACATCACCTTCCCACATAGCACCACTCAGACTGATGGTCAGTCACTTTCAGACGATCCTACGGCTTTGTCTGACTTGAAAGCCATGGTAAACCTGGGCACGATCAGATTGGAGTTGACTAGTGGTACTGGTTGGGCTACTGGTCGAGGTATCGCAGGAGGATATCAGCGTCCAGACTTACGACCCGTACATGAACGGAGTAAAAAAGTGGGTTATCTTTGTCATTGAAAAAAAGCTAAGAGATTTTGTTGATCTTCAGGGATTGGTGGGAATGCGGGTAGAGTGAGAGATTCATTATTTTAAAAGAATGGAAATCTGAGAGAACAGACCAGGAGCGGTGACTCCTGCCAAGGAGGCCAGTCTAGCCAATTTTTACGCTTACCCCGCTAGTTTTCAACAGGCCAGATCTCACGCTTTCACTTTCCGAGTAAGCCATTTCTTCCTCATATAGGATCAATCGCTGAAGAGACAGTATCGAACAAGAGGTATACTTGCTGCAAATGGTTTAATTGAACTTCGTGAGTCCTTCTAGTACACTTGGAATCTGTGCATCTTGAAAGATAAACGAAAGTCTTGCTATGGGTGTACGTCGTTACGAGCAAAGATCTTGCTAGTGGTTGTGGTTCGTGGTGGATCTGCGCTCATGTCCAGCTCCGGAAGAACCAACAGGCGAAGAGCGTGAAAGGGTGGAGCGTGAAAAAGAAGAAGCAGATGAAGAAACACGTATTGCGGAACTTGAAGTGAGTCAACTTTCAACTGGTGACGGTGAATTTGTTCGAGACTGATCACAGGCCGAGCTAAATCGTATGCGGGCCAAGAGAAAAGTCAAAACTGAACATCCTGTCATTCCTGAACCCAAACGACGTCTCAAAGGTGATGTTAAAGGTCGAAGCATCGCAAATCCCATCGTACTCGACTAATCACCTTTCCGGATCATCCTCAATGTGCGCAATGTTTCCGCTGAATAATCAAGTCTTCCATTCTGTTAGTACCATTTGGGATTGTATGATAGTTTGAATCATGCGTCAAACTTTACGTGTTCGAAAATGCTACATGCAAGAATAATCATGATCACTTGAATCTAGCTTCTGCCGCCCTGGCTCTTTTCTCTCTTTCAATCTTCAACCTCATCTCATTACTCAATCCCTCTAAACCTCCTTCTCCACTTTTCCCTCCCAACTTTTGGGTAGGTCCTATAACGCTCGACGTCTCTTGCTTGACTTGTTGAATAGGTTCGACAACCTCTACAGCTTTAGACTTTTCACGTTCTTTCATCTTCTCCCTCAATCCCCTTTTCCTCTCCATCTTCTTTTGTTCCTGTGCTACCTCCTGCTCCTCACTCAGACCACTAGGAACATGAGCAGCTTTCCAATCCCACCAATCAGGATGATCATACGCCATCCTTCTAAAAACATTCCGTACGCCTTTAGTACTAGCCACATCGTATGATCGCCTTGCCCCATCATCCAAAGGTAAAGTGGGATCAACCTTTTCTTCTAGCAAAAACTTCACTATTTCTTCTTGTCCCGCTTGAGAAGCGATAGAAAGAACATCGGAGGAGAATCCTGATTTGTACTTTTCCCAAAAAGGACGAAGAGATTCTAAACGACCTTTGATGATCATTTCTTCTAATCGACGATGACGATCTTCTCTAGCTATTTCTTCGGGGTCTTTCTTCTGTACCGGTTGTGTGATGGGAGACGGGAGGGGAGAAGGTTTGATGGTCGGTTTTCGAGGTTGTAGTGAAGTGATATATTCTTCATCTTGTTGACGAAGAGCTTCTTCGGTAAGATGAGATATTCGAACTCTGATCAATTCGTGCCAACATCTCAATAATTCGGATTGTGTCTGAGGCGTCAGCACTGATACAGCCCATACAGGTGAGACCGCATGAATCACTCCACATTCATGGGCTAGGTATCGACGCTGGTAATGATGTTGATTTTGCAGTTGAGATACGGTGATCTGACCGGGAGGAAGCAAGGGTTCGTTAGTGTATGATGCACACCGAGAGAGATTAAATGACAGAAATGTGATTAGAAAAACATACCGGTCTACGAGTAGGAAAAGGAAATACTCTGATCCTAGGATCCCCCTTGTCCAAAACAGCACCTTCATAACCCCAAAAGCTTTTTCTACCATGTGTACTAGCACGAATAAATATACGTTCCGACAAATCGATATCTTCTTTCCATTCAACCATCAAAGCTCTGATCTCTTCTTGAAGTGCTTGTTCTCCATATCGACGTAGCATGGCACCTGCTGAGATGGCTTTGGATTTGGCATTATCGTTAATGGATTGAGAACCACCTTGTTTCTTTCGAGCTTAACTTATCAGTCTCTAATTTTGTTCTTCTTGATCATCTTCATCGACTCAAAAACATGGCTACCCATCTTCTCGACCATCCATAAATCCCAAGACTGGTTGGTTGAATATCGAGGCAATGATCGCCAATAATCCGCCGACCGCAAAGCCGAAGCCGAGAGAACGGCTGAGGGTCCATGCTACTAAAATTCTGCGAGAAAAAGGAGAGTGGGAAAATAGATACAATAACACTCACTGGTATACCTATGGAATGTCTTGTGCTGTAGAACCCTCACTTCTCCAGCCCCTTTCACATCTTGTTTCTCTCCCTTTCCTTTTGGTCTTATACCAACTACCATCCCTGCAAAATGTCCTCCGGCAACCATCAACAAAGTCATCCTTCTCTCCTCCTCCTCTTCCTCCTCTCCATTCTTCATTTGGTTTTGATTTGACAATTGCATCTTCTTCAACTCATCAAGATATTCCGTCGCTCGTTCGAAAGGTGGGAATAAGGCTCTGTGGATACCGAACTGAGTGTCCTTAGGTATTCCCAATTGTTCAATGGGACTATTGGGAGCAAACCAAATAATGGCTGTTCGTAGATGTGCTCGTCGTTGTCGATCAGCAAGCTCAAGAGCTTCTTCATCTTCATTGATAGGTTGAAGACGTTGACGTCGAAGGAGTTTAGAAACTTTGTCTTGGTCTGAGGAATTCGAGGATGAAGATGATGAACCGGATTCGGAACCGGATATGGATGATAGGTCTGATATGAGTGTTCTTCACGATAACGATATATAAACATCTGGACGTGATGCCTTCTGACTTGTTTTTGTTTATCTTATGAGGCAGATGAATGCAGAGGTCAAATTTCACTTTGGAATTATGCCTAAATCTAACAAGCACCAGAGCAGGATAAGGAAGGTAATAGAATTGGAAAGAGAAAGGAGAAGAAGGGTTGAACTCACTCTCTACCATCTGATCAAATTGTTCTGCTGTCACCACACCATTCTGTTTTATTTTCATATTATATCGATGCCAATCACTCTGAAAATGTTCTCTCTGCGATTGGACAGTCTCAAATGTGGCTTGTGGACATGTTTGGCAACTGAACAATCCACTTCCGACTTGACTCTTGATCAATCCATTCTCAGTTGGCTTCCCGGTGGGAATCACGGCAGTTGAAGGTCCAGCGGTGGCGGAGGAAGGAGGTTCAGCTTGGATGGAACGAACTTGAAGGTTATCGAGCAATACAGAAGGTAAAGAGTAGACGTTGATGGCTCGATTGAGTATAGAAGTCATCTTGTCAACCTCTTACTCCTTGTTTTACAATTGTTGAGGGTCTTGACACAACTGGCTTACGAAGTGTAAAGTACAGTATTCTTTGACCAGTGCGAACACAAAGAAATCCAGAGTCGATCGAACCTACCTGACAACAGAGCTGAAGAAAAAGGTCAGTTGTCAGGTAGGGGCTCCAATTTGGCGCGTCACGCATTGACCTCCTTAAGGTAAGTACGCCGTGCGGCCGTGTGCCGCCATTGCCTCGTACAGCTTCTCTCACTGCTTCTCCCATTCAACATCAACGTTCATTCCTAGTGAATTTGAACATCGAATCTATACAAATTCTAGTATCCAAGTAACATTTAAAACACAGGGACAACAATGGCGGACCAACTTGTAAGTATCTTTCACATTCCTCGCAGCTTTCCACGTGTTGAAGCTTTTGCTGATTATCAGACAAAAGGTATGCTTGCTTCCTCCGACTTCTCGTCTCTTCTCGATCATCGCTATACCTTCTATCATCTTCCATCGGTGCAATAAGTATGTCTGATAGAGGAAGCATAGTGGGACATGGTTGTGGTCGATTCAGGAAGAGCATGCTGACGCCACCCCTTTACAGAACAAGTTGCCGGTAAGTCATACACATGAGAAACACGAGGCGATGTACTGATGCTTCTCAAGAGTTCAAAGAGGCTTTCTCTCTCTTTGATAAAGGTCAGTCTGTGGTCTTTGTCAACCGTAGGGGATATCTTCGCTGATGTGTTCTTTTTCTGAATTTACATTCATTGAACATTCCTCATTCCTTGTGTTACATCATTACCCGTTCCTCGGAAATCAACCTGGTGCGATCTATCCCATATCAATGCGACATCATTGTGATATCGTCCTTTGCTATTACGGAAACAGATGGAGATGGAACAATCACCACCAAAGAACTCGGTACCGTTATGAGATCTTTAGGTCAAAACCCTACCGAGGCCGAATTGCAAGATATGATAAACGAAGTAGGTGCCTCATGTGGTCTATCCGAGAAACAAGCCCACATTCTTCCAGCCGGTCGGAATATCATTCCACATCTCTTGGGGTCTCTGAGAGAGACAGATCACCGAGTACATTCTATTCTACGCGGTCTAACGTGATCTTGTTCTATATTTAACGAGACATTTCCCAGATATACAGTCGAAGCTGTGAAACTAGGCTTCCGTAGCCCCCAAAAGTGATCAGATTTCACAATGTATCAGGTTTGAGGGGGGAGTTTGGCTGGGAAAATATCATTCGGTTCCAAAAAAAAACAAATCAACTATCACAGCGTATTACGTTTGATGGCTATCAGGTTTGACAGCTTCGACTGTATGCACGGCGGGAGAGAGGGGCGGTGTGGTACTGAGAGAAATGGAAAGAAGATTGGATATTGACCTTCAGGTCGACGCGGATGGTAACAACTCGATCGACTTTGCGGAATTCCTTACTTTGATGGCTCGTAAGATGAAGGATACCGATTCTGAGGAGGAAATCAAAGAGGCTTTCAAGGTGAGGTTCCGTTTCAACCGGCTTTTTTGTTTCCTATTCCGTCCATGAGATACCCATTTATACTCCTCATCGCGGAGATTCACTAATCGTGATCTGTCAATGATCCTTCGTCTACCTGCATGTGCCTCTTCCGTTTATTCTGGTCCAAAGTCCTTTCATGCCCCACATCGAACCCCAAACCCTCGCTTCCCGAATAGATCGGTCGTGTGTGGGCGTGTGAGAGAGAGGGACGGTATTGCCATGCAAGATGAAAGCGAACTAACGTGTAGGTGTTTGACAAGGACGGTAACGGTTACATCTCTGCCCAAGAGCTCAAACACGTCATGAGTATGTTCCTTGAGAGGTTTGAAAGGAGAAAGGAAGTTGACTAACAGCCAATCTGGGTGAGAAGCTCTCAGACACAGAAGTGGATGAGATGATCCGGGAAGCGGACAAGGATGGTGAGTGGTTGGCAAGATAGTACTCCATGCCCGGTATCTCTCACCAAGCTTCCTTTTTTCCTGCTTGCCTTGCCCCATTGATAGTATCTATGATCCTAATGTTGGTGCGAAAACTGTGATGAGTGTGACAAAGGACTTAGCTGAGGGTCGTTATTCATCCGCAGGCGATGGTCAGATCAATTATAACGAGTTTGTGCAGATGATGATGGCGAAAGTGAGTCTTGTTCACAGTCTCGGATTCGTCGCGCTCATTCGACCGCAGTAAATCCTCCATTTGATGGTCCGGCGTAACGACGTGCATCTTGATCTGCATGCTGCGTGCTGCATGTTGTGATCATGAATGGTGGAGGTTGGAATGATGGAATGTTTGAACTCGTGAAGGTCTTTTCATGTATCCTTCGAATAGTACACGTCGATCGTCGAGCGCTTTGAATTTGCATATTCCCCTTATCAGTTCCGCTTCTTCTCCGTTGTACACGTTGTCCTGCGTGAAAGACTTTGCTTCTTTGTGATGCTGTGAGGGTTCAACCAGCGAGCTAGCAGCTGCTGGCTTTTTCGGGGTGCACAATCGTTCAGGGATTTATTGAGTTGCACTACGTCATCATGGCCATCACCCTATGACCCCTATCAGTACCGCCGCGCCGGATCAAATCTTTTCTTCCAGTGGCGATCGATGTCCACGATGAGAGAAAGTAGACAGAGAACAAGGGAGTGTAATCGAAGACATCCCTAACTGTTCAAAGACTTCAAAGGGCTACTCTCGGCCTTCTTTATACTCTTCTCTCACTCTCATTACAACTGTCATTGACATTGTTATCAACCAGCAAGTCTCTTCTAATCAGGTAGGTGCTGCTATCGAATCCTCTGTCCCCCCAAATTTCATATCTTTCCCTGGAATTGATATCACGCCCATCATTAGTCTCCTTCAGTACCACAATCATGTGGGATGTCTTCGCTAAGCGCTCTTCTCCCTTCTATCTTACATCTATCCATCTCATTTCTATTCACTTGCTCTTGCGATCCGAAAAGAATACTTGTACCTCTTCCACTGAAACATTATTTGACTGGTTACCTATTCAAGTGTCTGCGTATCTCATTACTCATATCAGAACTCACAAATCATAGTCAATAAATCATAATCATGGTCGCCAACGGTGAAATGAAAGCTTTGTGGTATAGCCAGGTTAGTCATTCTTACCCTCATCGAACCTCGCTGACGTCTTCCCTTCTTTCCTCTTGTCGACTTTCCCTCTCTCATAAATATACCACTCTTTTGTCGACGTAATCATCAATGTCTACTCAATTCTCATCATTATCCCCAACCACTCATACCTCCCTTTCTTCTTGATATCTCCTTTGTCTTCTTCCTCCTGCCTTGCTCATCGGCTGTCCTCTCACCACTCACTTCCACACCTGCTATATTGGTGACAACGTCATTATAATCATCTCGATCAGCCAAGGGAATTTGACATTCGAACTGTTCCCATTCCTAAAGTCGGCCCTACTGAGATTCTCCTCAAAGGTCAGTCCTCCCATCTTGAAGAGCTGGTAGGCAGGGCTGACGGATAGTGGACATTTGTGGAGTGTGCGGTACAGATGCTCATATCCATGAAGGAGAGTTTATCTCTAAATTCCCTGTAAGTTGCCTTCATTTCGTCATATCACGCTGGTCCTACCTCATTTTCGCCGTACTATCCTCTGCTTCAAAATCGACAGGTGACAGAGAGAGAGCAGGCTGACGTAAAAGTTGATCCCTGGTCATGAAGCCGTGGGAAGGGTTGTGGAATTTGGAGAGAAAGTGACGGGTTTCGAGAAAGGTGACAGGGTTGCTGCGGATGTTGGGGGTGAGTCCATTCTGCCTTCCCTTCCACCATTCATCTCCTGTAAGGTCGTCTCTCAGCTGAGGTTGCTTGTACCATCAGCCGAAGAACGATCTGAAGAGTTTTGAGGCTGATGGACAGAAACTTGTCGATCTTGTCATTATTGCCGACGAGGAGAAGAACTCTTCTGTGAACATTTCTCCCCAGCAGGTGTGACGAGGGATGGAGGTTTTGCGGATTATATCAAATAGTAGGTTGATTCCCCTCTTCTCACTTTACCTGAGTTTGCCTCGTTTGATTACCTCTATACCTCTCCCCATCTCTCTTGTGATTATCGGGGCATTCAGAGACATTAGTGACATTCAAAGTGGAAAGATGTGAGACTTGGACTCAAGAGTGCTGATAGACTCTTAGCGACTTTTCCAAATGTTACAAGATCAAGAACCTCAGCGACGAAGAGGCCACTTTGCTCGAACCTGCCTCATGTGCTATTCACGGGATGGACAAACTCCAGATGCCCTTCGGGGCCAAAGTCCTCTTGATCGGTGCTGGTCCCACTGGTCTTATCCTTGCTCAATTGATGAAGGTGAGCCAGCTCCGTATAGCCTCACCAAGGCTGATGATAGATTGGAGGAGCAGCACATATCACCATCGCCGCCAACAAGGGCATCAAGATGGATCTCGCGCGTCAGTTGGATGCGGGGGATGCGTATATCGATTTGGACAGGAATGACGCTGCTGCTCAATGGGCAAAGATCAAGCAGGATAACCCATGTACGTTTTCTTTGCATTCTCATCTCCACCCGCGGTTTTCTCGCCTAATTTCATTGGGAGACACTGTGGGAGGAACTTCGGCCGTGAAACACAAGTCGTAGACTACTTGCTGATATATTCAGACGGTTTCGACGTTGTAGCCGAGTGCACCGGTGTGGAATCGATCGTCGATGACGCTATCAACTACGTTTCCCGCGGAGGTACTTTGCTCGTTTATGGAGTGTACGAAGACAAAGCCCGCGTTCATTGGTCCCCTACCAAGATCTTCGTGGACGAGATCAAGATTATCGGTTCTTTCTCGCAGACCTACTGTTTCCCCCGGGCTATTGAGCTATTAGACTCTGGTAAGATTCGTACCAAGGGTATGGTGTGAGTATGGGTTTTTGGTCTTCCTTCTCTCCTCTCTTCTGATGATACGTATCCCCAGGTTCTATCTACTTGCACACAATCGTATCTTCACAATCGCCAATTTTGACCTTTTTCCCACACATCCGTCATATACTCCCGTGTGATAGTGAATCATCAAAGACGACGTAACAGATGTTGATCTTCAGTACCGACGTTTTTCCTTTGGAACAATACCAAGATGCCCTCGATAAGATGGCCAGTCGTCAAGCTCTCAAAATCGCTATCCGACCTTAGATAATTGAGCATCCATAGTAAGAGTCAGAGTTAGAATCTAGTTAAACGTAGCATTCGTCGCATGAAAGAGATGTAGCCAAAAGTTATCCGTCGCATAGTTGAAATTGAGAAAGTATTGTGACGGCATATAAAGAGTGATCGTACTATTACGAAATCATCATCTCGGAGCTCTTTCCTCAAATTATTGATACTCTTACATCGCCCTATGAACTTGAGATGACTGAGATACTGTACGAGTAAAATGGAACATCTCTCAATATTCATCCAACCCAACCAATTGTCTACCACGAGCGGTCAACTTTGGTTCTGGTTGTTCACGTCCTTTGGCAGTTTCGTATGTCGGATGATCTTCTGGAGGGAGGAAAGGGTTGACCCAGAAAGTGATAGGATCATGAGAAGTGTTATCGCGGTTATGCCATGCTTTGAGACGACGTTCTTTGATTTCGGGAGTTAGGAAAGCTGCAGGTTTGAAACATACGTCTGAAGAGGTCAGCTAATTTGATCTCCTAACGTTCGTCCTAGTCAGACAACCATCCAACCATCCAACCATCCTACTTGCAAAACTCGTTCTTCCACCTCCACATTCTTCTGTCATTTTAAATGAGCGTGCAACGATTCAACAATTCGACATTACCTTCGACAGTTGTTTCGACTGAGAACTGGGGGATTAAATGAAGATGGATTTGAAAAGTCTAGATCAAGATAAACGTGAAGTAGGGAGGGTTCACTCACAACATGCAATCCTTTCCGCTTCACGTTGAGGTAAACCACCATAATGTACAGTTCTCTATTTCGTAAGTTCCTTTTCTCTCGTTCCCAAATACATAAGTAAATAACAAAAAGAAGGAAGGAGGACGTGGAGATGTGGAGATGTACAATTGACCCAGAAGGAGTACGTTAAACAAGAAAAACTCACACTATCCCATAATACAAGATCACCAGGATTAGCACATACTTTAACCCATTCACATCCTCTATCAATAAACCACTAAAGTAATCAGCCATTATCTTAGTTGACCATACCTCCGAACCCCTCTACTTCCCATGGTTACTATACTTTTGTGTCTATCTCGACGTAGTGCACAACTAAATTTGATATACCGGGCAGGTGAAGGGAGTGGGATGAGAAGTGAAAGAAAATGTCACAAGATTGATATGAATAGACTCACTTGGTTTTGTTCAGGTGTATGATCATACCTATCTATAGTAGGCCATCCACCTTCAGGTTTTTGATGGTCAAAAGCTCTGAAAAATTCTTCATACAATTGTTTACTACCTTTTAAAACTAACAAACCCCCGTCCTGTGGTCCATTAGGTAAAAGGTTGACTAAACCCTGGACGGAATAAAGGTCGGTGGCTAGAGGAGATTGATCCACGTGAGGCCAAGGTTTGAGGAGTTTGTCATTTGGGTCTCTGGGACAAGGGATGGAGATGTTGACGGCGTCTGTATGTCAGGTCTATCGCATGATTCAAATGTCCGTACGGAGTAGTAGAACGTTGTCTCCTTCAGACAGGAACAAGATTCGATTAAGTGGAGGCAGAGGACGGTGTGAGGAGATCCGGTTATAAGTATACATGGTAGTATCTGTCGTGTTCGTGATTAGGATGGAAAATGGAGGAATATCAATGAGGGGAGATAAACAAAGGGTAGACATGGGGGGAGGAGAAAAGAAGACGACGTGAACTGACCATACGAAGTAACAAGTTCTTTCGTTCCCCAAATTTGTTCCCATTTATCGATAACGTTCGGATCTTGTCTATCTCTTTCAGCCCATTTCAAGATAAACATGGTAGGAAGTCACTTTATGTCCCAAACGAATTGCTGGTATGACATTCCACCACGACCGAAAATACCGCCTATATGTCAGTTCTGAAATTACCATAGGTTCACAGTCTGGATCTCTATCAACAGAGTGCACCGTCGTTTGAAAAGACGCAACCAAGTGGGAAACGGATGATAACGTCATGAGGATGTCTTCTGGCTTTCTGTATATCTTATAACGACAAGAGGGAGAAGCTGAAGTACTAAGTAGCAACATTTCACCAGGAAGAAGATGGAAAGCAGTAGGTCAAAAGAAGGCATGATGAATACTCTAAGTTGAAGAAAAAAACTCACCTCGTAAGTTGAAAGGCAAGTTTTCAGTTCTCCAAGTACTAGGATCATTCCTATCAAATCCTAATCCCCAAGATTCCATCCAATCGTATGCTTGAGAAGCATATTGTTTCGCCTTTTCTTCGGGTATGACACCAGGTATGACCACAAAGCCTATTTGAGTCAGACATGTGCACACAACCATAAGGATGATTTCATGTTTCCCTCCATATGATCCTACTTGACAGAGGTTATGAAAGGAAGTGATCAAATACCCGGTGATGGAGAATATAGGAATAGTTGAAAGAACGGAAAGACGTTGCAGGAGCAAAATGAGAGAAGTGATGAAAGGAACTGATTAAATACACGGTGGTGAAGAATACAGGAATAGTCGAAGGAACGAAAAGACGTTGTGGAAAGCAAAGCAAGACTCACCATCCTTGTCCAACTTATGCATCCATTCAGGACTGTTCAATCTCAATTGTAATCTGTTCCCTTTTGTGGCCCCGAACGCCTGAGCGGCAAGTTGACCAGAGACGACTTGTTTTCCGTCGTTGAGCCATGCAAGTTCCTCGGCGGTCAACGGTTTAGCCTGTTGATGTACAGCCGTGGTGGCTGGAGGAGCCGTCATGGTCATTGTCGATGACATCTTATAAGAGAGATGTACTTTGTCGAATAAGTTTCTGTCAAAATGGTAGATTGTTTCAGTAGATGTTAGAAGTGGAGTAGAGTTCATAGCCGAGGACATCTGTGTATATGTGGAGGACGTTTCGGGCCGGTCCTGATCTGCGGTCATTAGCCGATACGGCATGTGGCGAAAAGAAAAGCGAAAGCGTTCGAATGGTCAGAGCTTCAACTGCTAAGGTTGAGAAAAAAGAATAAGCTGGAAATCCCCCCAGAGGTTCGTAAAGAGAGCACGACGCCGGCGTTCCGGTACCGGTCCGGCCGACCCGTACCCCCGCCTCCTCTTCCCGCCCCCATGCATGCCACACGTCCAAAAACCCAGATCGGACAGGTGACTGCATTGATTCTGTGTTTGACTCTTGTTTCTCTGAAAGATGCCTACTGCTCATACCATGCAAAGAAATCTCCTTCCAGTTGATCTCCCATACAGCTCTTCATCATCCAAGCATCGCCTCATCAGATCTCTCAGCGCCAGTATCTCCGAGTTCTTCAATTAGTTCTTCGGGCTGAGCGTCATCCTCCTTGTTTTCCCCTTGGCCATCTTGCACGATCGCATCAGACGTCCGTTCCAAGGCACTTGGCGGTTGCCAGATACGTCTGAGATATCAGTTCCTGGGGCAAGGCAACATAACAGATGATAGGCGAAACTCACATCGACCAATCATCCGAACACGATGCGAAAATCTTCCTCGAAGCTATGGGATTCCAAGCCACGCAATTAACCGTCTCGCCATGTCCCGCTAACACCTCGATAGGCGTAGGCGATTCGGACTGCCAGACATAGACTGACCCATCTGCTAGTCAGCATCTCACCAGCCGATCTCGTGAGCAAGATGAAGAAGGCTCACCCTCAGACCCAGAGAGGACATATTGATCCTTTGGCGCCCCGAAACACGAGCGTATCAGGAATTTGCCTTGGATGTGACCTGAGAACTTCCGGATATACCGTAATTGAGGCTCAATGGTCCACATTTGAATCTCCTGCAAGATCAGCTGATTTCCACATCATATCAGCATAACTCACGTCCGGCGAACAACTAATGAGAATTCTCTTCCCATCTGATGACAATGTCACGCAAGTCGCGTCCGTCCTCAAGTCCTTGTACCAACTGTCGAGTCAATTCATCGTCGACGAACCCGCCATGAACAACGAGCTCACTCTAGGATCTCCTTGTCGCTGATGCGTATTATCATCAGGCCTCTTTCCATCTGACCATAATCGAAGCCCTGGGTGACCTCGGGTGCGTCAATGTCGGGGCCTTGACCAGCTCGAGCCGACATGGCAGGCTTCAGTTTACTATCGATAGGTACCCGCCGTAGTGTGCTTGAAACGGCAATGAGTCGTGCAGAGTCGGGGGTGATGACAAAGTCCAGCACTTGCTGTGAAGGAACAGCCCAAGATCTCATGACGGCACCTGCCGGACTCTGCCCCGTCAGCCACTGCCACAACGTCAGACGAGATTGACAAACATAGAAGATGATCTTGCAGTCCATGGAAGAAGCGACAAAGCCAGACCCATCAGGCATCCACCGTACAGCGCTGATCGAGTCGGTGTGTGGAGATACACCCGTGACAGTGGGCTTTTGCTTGCCCGTCTGCGCGTAAGACCCAGCCCGACTTGAACTCGTCAAGCTCACCCTAGTATTCCAGAGATATAAGTTCTTCTCCCCCGCCGTCACCAACGTCTTGCCGTCCGGAGACCAAGCCAAGACGTCTATGCATTCTCGATGATCGGTCAGGTGGTGCAGATGTTCGATACCGTATTTGACGGATCCGTCTTCCGCTTTCGTGATCTTTGTCTCAGCTCGCCACTCTTGTAGTAGGGTCCGAACGGCTCACCTTCAGCTGCCAGATGATCACCGTCTGCTCCTTGCCCGAACTCGCCAACATACTACCGTCTGGACTCCACTCTACTCTCCACACTTCGTCCGTATGGTCCGCCAAGATGTGCGTGGTGACACATGGGAATTCCCCAGAGACACATTCATGATCTGTATAGAGGGAAGAGGGTCCCGCTTCGTCGTGGTAGACGCATGACAGTTGTTGATACCGTCTAGCCTGCTCGAGCAGGGCGGCGAGTCGGCGAGATGGCACCATGATTTCAGGCGAAATGAAGACTTTGAATGAGCGTTATAACACAAGCGACAGATCCACCAACCTTGCAGCTGTTCAAGAAGCCGACGACGAGACGTTTTTTCCGCGCCGTCCCAATTTGATCTTTCATAGAGATCGTCTTTATCCATGCACATCATATACCTCATTTGTCAGCTTCGCTCTCATACACCAAGGAGAGCTCCTACCCTGACAAAGTATGAAGCACTTCCGAATCTTTCACCACAGGGGCCAGCTCGGATCTCAAGACGGCCAGCGCCCTCTTTTGGTTGCCAGATTCGAGATATTCGAGATACTTCTGTTGTGAGATCAAGAACCTCGCTTGCTCAGCCGGTGAATTGCCGCCACCTGCCACAGCCTTGGTCTTCCCCGAAAGACTGCTTGAACTGGACGATGTAGGTTCAGACTCTGTTGGGAAGGTCACTACGGGTATCCCAAGGTCTTCAAAGAGAGCGAGGGCTTCTGCCCATCTGCCACCGAGGACCGCAGCCTGAAAATCTGCCGCCGCTCGATCAGAAAGTCGGAAACCAGATTCCGATTCAAGTACGTCAGATGATTGGCTAAGGAAGCTTAGCACGAGTCTGTGAGATTCGAGCGAACTCACTCATAGCCCATGTCTCGGAGAGCCTGTAAGATGAGCCGGACTATCTCGTCCCGCTTGATTGGCATTCGCTTGCCAAGACTGGCAACTGATCGGACAGCCCGCTTGCCTTTGGCTTTCTCAGACTCGTCATCCCCCGCAGACCCATCTTCATCATCGGAGAAGATGAATGGTACTTCAGGAGGCCGTTGAGATTCCGACCAATCACGATCATCGTCGTACATTAGGTCACTGGGAGGTTCTAGAGGTCTGATAGCGGCAAGGACTGATCGAGGTATGCCACTTGAGGTCAGGCTTTCTGCTTCGTGAATGGAATGACCATTGGTATGTTTGGTAGGAGATGTCGAATTGCCATTGCTCATCGAGCTGCTGGCATGTGGAGGTGGACCCATGGTGCTTGACATTCCAGGTCTAGGATTGGACGAGGGGGTAGGAAAGGATGGACGGGAGGCAAATTGATTGATGTCAATGGTGTCGCCTCGATTAGATGGTGTTGCTTTGGGTGAAGAAGGAAGATGTACGAGAGGAGAAGGTGGGGAGATTACCGTCGACTGTCTTGCTCTTTGTCTTGGACGAATGTCACTGGGATCGAGATCACTCGTGACGGAAGACGAGCGAGCTCTTACGATGCCTCGCTGCATGAAGTGAGCGAGGTTCTTATTTATGATGTTTGTAAAGGATAAGTCACAAGGATGAGGTTGAAGAGGAGGGAGATACAAACGAGAGAGAAAGGTGAGGAGGAAAGATGCGAGAAAAGACATACGGGACCTGATAAAGGCGCTGAGTGTGCGTGAGATGTCCGTGCTGGGTCTGGGCTAGGCTCGGTACCCGGGTCAATAATATGTCCGACACCGGTGTGTAACGAAGATCCAAATGTGAGCAGAGGATGAGACGGGTCGACGGTAATACTAGGGGAAGAAGGAGGGGAAGACGTGGTGACAGAGGGAGGGGAAGGCCTCCCGTCCGCGTATTGATAGAGGGTATCGGTAAGAGTAGGGACGTGGGGGAAGGGGGATAGGAAGAGAGACACGTGATGAGTCAAAATATGGCTATGATAGGCTATAGACAGCAGTCCTATTGAAAGGTATCACTTGTATGGATAGACCTCGCTTGGGACACTTGTAGTCAATAATGATGCTAACACTAAGTACTGCTGTCTGACGCTCTCTCTCTCTGTTCGTGACAGGACGTTGATGGTCACTGGATCACTGGCGGGTCACATTTATTTAAACGATCCCCTCATTTAGATTACATTGACCACAACCTAGAGTATTGAGGCGAGTGAGTGGCCAAGTGGACACGTCGCGACACCGCATCGCCATAATGTCAGCTCAAGTCATGGACGACGAAGACGGGTTCCAATCTATCGCATGGGACGATGCTCCCCCTAAACTCCCACACCTCGACGTGTCATCGCCTATCGATGATGATCACGGTTTCGAAACCATCAGTCCTGTACCTCAATCTCCCGGTAGTCCTTCGACTTCCACAGCGAACAATGATACCCCACGAGCACCCCGTCGGACTCTACCAGCAAAGCTTGAAGAGGTTGATCCGGCCGAATGGGGTGGTAGATGGATGAGTGTAGAGGTGTACAGTCCGATGAAAGAACATGATGGGACAAAGGACATGTTCGTTTCTTATGCCGTTCGAACAAAGGTGAGCTGGAAATGTTATGCTTGAGCATGTGCGGTGTTATTGACACAATCAGACCAATCTACCTACGTTTCGCACTTCAGAATCTGTAACAAGAAGACGATTTCAAGATTTTGTATTCCTGCATGATCATCTAGCAAAAAACTTTCCGGCCTCGGTGGTACCTCCCATCCCCGACAAACACCGTTTAGGTGAGTACCCCGCAGTTGTATTCCCGTTATGCATTCGCCATGTGAATTTTCGCGTTTCATTCAGCTGAGAATGTAGAGTACATCAAAGGTGATCGTTTCGGTGCGGAATTTGTTGAGCGTCGTCGACAAGAGTGAGTCACATTCACAACCTCCATCTCCCTACGCTCCACCATTCCACCTGAAGTCCAATTACCTGACCACTTCTCACTGATTCAAGTTGAAACGGTCTCGACTGACAACAAGCCTTCAACGTTTCGCAGATCGTATAGCTCGTCATCCCACATTACAACGTAGTAAATTAGTCTACGACTTCCTAACCTCTTCAGAATGGTCCGTAGCGAAACATCATCATCTTGCTCATCCTCCACCTGATTCCCACACTTCACTCCTCGACTCTTTGAGCGATACATTTATCAATGCATTTTCACGTGTTCGTAAACCCGATGCTCGATTTGTGGAAATGGCCGAACAGCTCGAACGATTCGAAGAAGGTTTAGGTGGTGTGGAACGTTTGATGGGAAGGAGTAAGAATAGGGTGGATGACTTAGCGGCGGATTATCAAGATATGGCTGCTGCGTATCAAGGTTTGGGATATTTAGAATCGGGTATAACGGAACCGTTGAATAGGTTTGCAGAGAAGATGTTAGATTTCTCAGCTTTACTCAAACATATGGTACGTTTTCATTTTTTCAAAACTTTGAACTTCTTTCACCCTTAATCACATCTTCCTTCAGTGATGTCCATCATCAATAAATTCATCGACTCCGTCTCCTGATTGGCTCAGAAAGAACACAACTTGATGGGAAATCGGAGGGGGGAATTCTGACAATATGTCTTTATTTTCAGACCCATTCTGACCAAACAGAACGCAACAACCTTAGAACCTTTCCTCTTACAATCTCACTCTCTTCTCACCCACGCAGCAGCTCATAGAGGTATCATCAAACTCCGAGATCAAAAACAATTAGATTTCGAAGAACTTTCAGCCTACTTATCTGCCATAGTATCGGAACGTGATCGACTTGCTGCTCTTTCCTCTGGACATGCGGGTGCACCAGTGGGATTAACAACATATCTTCGAGATCAGGTTGATCGTCTGAGAGGGACAGATGATATACATACGAGAAGAGAGAGAATGAGGAAGTTGGACGGAAGGATAAAAGAGGTGTGTCATTCGCTTTCATTGACAATCTTCCTCCAATCACACCCCTTGTCTATCTTGCCTCGTGTTATCCTCTGTAATCACCTTATACGACATGTAATATGGTACGGAACATCTTGAAATTTTCAAATCTAGACCAGGTAGTGGTGAGGTTTCGAGAGGAGATTGACGGAGGGAGAACGGAAGAAAACTCATCAACAGTTGCAAGACGCGGTCACAAACGCTCACGAAACAAGTACGGCCTTTTCTGACGAAGTGTTAAAAGAACATAATGTTTTTGAATTATCAAAGAAAGAAGAGATGAAAGAGATGCTTCAAACTTATGCTGATGGTCAAATTGAGATGTTTCAAAAGGTAAGTCTTTGTCCTGTATCTTTTCTGCTTTTTCCTCTCATCTTTCGTCTTCTAAACCCTTTGTCATCTATAGTAATATCCATGATAACTTGTCTCATCCTCACTTATATCTCACTTCCCTCTCATGTTCTTCCTTCTCGCTAATATCGTTCATCCTACCCTTGTCCCTCACCATCGTGACCTCACTCGAAGGTCTCATACCTCAAATCGGTATCATCTCTTCACCCCACCTGTAACTTCAAAGTAATCTTATGTCCCCATACTCAGACATGCTGAGAGAAATATGACAGCTGACTCACACAGGCAATGGACGATTGGGACAAAGTAATTATCTTTCATATCTCTCATACTGAACACAATGAATTTACTGACTACAGATCATTCCCATTCTACAAAAGATTCGTGTGGACATATAACCTCATCCTTGTTGTACAAACATCTCCTCATTTCTCACAATACGAGCACCATAGTCGATTCTCTGGTTAGATGCATGAAAATTTACTCATTTGTCATTGTCTCATATGCTGCATTGCTCCGAGCTTTTATTTACCTTGAAGAGCCGTTCAAAAAGATTGAGAATGATTACTACAATTTCAATTGATGGACGCGCTGGAACTCATGATTGTATAAGATACGGTTGATGCACCTTAAGAACAAACTCATTTGATGTAATGCATTTTTGAAGGTTGATAAGTTGAGTTTTTAATCTTTGCAGACATATGTTTTCTAAGGAAAAAAGCTGGGTTTTTTTTAATCGTGACAATGACAAACGTGTTTATTGAATCTTCCTCTTCCCTTCCTGCATCCATTCTAGACAATGAATATGAAGCCCCTTCCCGCACATCCGTGAAGAAGAATCTTCCACCACCACTCGGTCTTCACCCAAACACTCCCCGGAGCACTTTATTAGCTCTTTGTAAATCCTCTTCCCTCATCACTCCCCTGGCTGGCGAGATTGGACTCTTATTCCCACTTCCGGGTGGACGAGCAGGAACGACTTCTCCACCCGCTTTCTCGTCGGTCGACCAGCTAGGCAAGATCTGAGGCGGTTCATTGGGAGTGGAAATTGGAGACACACGTTCTTTCTTTACAACACGTTGTTCTTCATCTCTCCTCTGACGGGATCGAGAAGGTGGACGTTCCCTCTCTGGCGGTTGAACCAGAAGACTACCAGGGGAATCAAGAGTGGGGTGTTGATGTCTTTCTCTACTTCTCCCTCTCCTCTCAGGCATATGAGTTGGAGCTAAAGAAGGCGGAGCACCGCCTCCTGGAAGGGGTGATGCCAATATCTCCACATCGGTCGATTGATGAGGAGTGAAAGGTACGATTTGTGCACTTGATATTCGTCTTGGAGTATTCAGACTGGCCAGATTGGGAGGCATGGGATCTGATCGAGAGCGGGAAAGAAGTGAACCGCCCAGCATGTTAGAAATACCATAAGCTCGATGGTTCTCTTGAGGTAGAGCTAATTTATCGGACTTTTGCGTCAGGAAACGTTCATGTGGTGTTGGTACGATCGGATCGGAGACCACACGGTTCACTCGTATTGGATGAGCGTTGTTTTCAGGTTCGGCGGAGGTTATGGCTGGTCCGAGGGAAAGACGAGAAAAACCAGAACCTTCTCGTTCTTTACTACTCTGTCGACCTTTATGATTGGCAGGTTTTCCACAAGCACACATGGGAATGAGAGCGT
Organism: Tremella mesenterica DSM 1558; assembly: GCF_000271645.1. Lineage (NCBI taxonomy): Eukaryota > Fungi > Basidiomycota > Tremellomycetes > Tremellales > Tremellaceae > Tremella > Tremella mesenterica. Next base: position 508,191 of record NW_006711238.1, on the reverse strand, counting down.
TAGGCGAAGTTACACTATTGGTCGCACCTGGTTTACGACCGAAATGTAAAGTGTCGATCGAACCTCCCATGGCCAAGGGGCGTGAAGAAGGATAAGGACTGACCGAACCATGGGGAGGACTGGGAGGTTTAGGAAGGAGAGCAGGAATTTTTACAGGCATGCTTCCTGCAAATGTCAAAGATTGCTGGATCGGGTATGCGGGGGGTGGCAAATTTAAGATATCTTTGTGTGGCGAGCCCGGGCCGGAAGGGATGGTATTGGGCGAATGACCGAGAGACGAATCTGAACCCGAACTATCCGACCGGGCTGACCGAGGTTTGCGAGCGAGAATTTTGGGAGATATCTGGTGCGTAGGACGGATGAGAGGACTGAGGGAAAGAGGTAATTGAGCGGTGAGACGTATGGGTGCTTGGCCATTTCTAGCCGGAGAAGGCGTGCCTTTCAAATCATCGAGGCGACATTTTGATGAGCAATACAAACTAAATGATGTCAGAAATGTCATAGGATTGTAAGTTAGAGCAGAGCTCACCTCTCACACTGATTTCCGCAGATGATACAACGTTCAAGATCTTCTTCAAACATGGTAGATAAAGCCGGAGGACGTCTGGGACCGAGAGTTTGAGGAGGTAGAGACTGTACACCCATGTCAGCGATTGAAATATTTCGAAGGCAGGCGGAAAATTGATCGATGAGTTGAGAGGAAGTTATGAGGCGGAAAGAGACTCACGAGAACTACAGTGCTACCTTATGTACCACCGTGGGAGGGGTTTTCACGTCTCCGCAAGCTAAACCCCGACCTCTTGCTCGTTTTGGAACTTTGACAGAACTCCGCCAGCACAGCAATTGAATGAAGAGGACGGCTGAGGGCGTCGCAGAGGTCGCAGCTGGAGATGAAAGCGGGGCGATGTACAAGGGAGGGTGGAGGCAATACGTGTGAAGAAAGACGATGAAAGACTAGTTTTAGAGCGATACAAGAGCCGAGTAGAAGAGGGGGAGAAGTCGTACACGTAGTAGAAATTTCAGGTGAAAGGAGAGATGATGAAAGGGGGGGTTTTCTAGATAGCCGACTCGGTCGGACGTGGTGGTTTGGTGTGGCTGAAGGAGGGAGGAAGGGATGGGTAGAGAGGATGATCAGATGAAACGGCTTTGACACGTTGGACTCTCTGACACGGGTTATCGGCCTTTCAAGCTGAGTATATGACAGGTCGGAGATTGACGGAGAGTAATGTGACGAGTATGATAACGAGCTGAAACTGATCAGCGAGAGATCTAACTGTGTCGTATTTGAGTCAGATATGCGGAAAGGAACTAAGAAAGTGAGTCATGAGGGATATGAAAGATTTCGAGGAGAACGGACAAGGGGGGACCGAGAGGTCACGGCGGAACGGGAGGCTTTGGGAAGAACCGAGCAGTGGTTTGATAAAGGTAAAAGACAAAGTATGGTACCGAATAGACACTTGATGTAGAAGGAAGATGATGAAGAGTTGAAGGGTATGTAGCCATCTACACAAAAGTACAAAAGCCACAAAAGGGGGCGTGAGTGAACGAGCAAGGACAGATGTCATCGGTCGAACCGAAATTTCGGCCGGGTAATGATCCACGTGTGTGGCCGAAACCCGAGTCGCTCACAGAGGTAAAGATGAGACATGGGGGAACAAGGATCTCTTCTACTCACAATAAACGAAGTAACGATACAGACTGGTGGGGTCGTGAGCGTAAGGATATATGTAGTGAGGTGAATACAAAGTAGTGTGGTCAGAAGATGCAATGTTGACGAAAGGATACGGGTACTCGTACACAAAAAGACGTCCACTTGGGGCACCCCCCTTTTCTCCTCGGGGCACGACATGCCACGAGCCTCAAACTCAGGCACGTACCAACCGGGGATTCAATAATGCCGCTGATCGGGACACGCCGCTGATCGGGGTTCGCCGCTCCCACTCTTCTCTATCATCATCACCCGCAGTATTGACCATGTCTACTGAAATCCGCTCTTTGACTATGCATACCACACACCATAAGGACCAAATGGTACTCACAGACCCGCAGAGACCAGGAGAAGAGCGTCGAGTGACTGAGAAGACACCACAGTCAAGATTGAAAGAGTTATAGCGATTTGATGGGGGTAGTCAGGGAGGGGGCAGGTTGAGAAGGCAAAGGGCCCGAAGTTGGTCAAAATTAGTCGCAAAAGAGTGAGAAGGGTATCAAAATGATCCTTGAGAGCAGTAGAGACTGTGTGTGTGAAAAAGAGCGTGAATTTGCTAGTATGATGACGGGAAAGAGGCTACTGATAGTGAGGACAGATCGTTTGGTAGCGAGCTATCAGGACCTCGGGAGTTCAGTAACGCCGGGCCTATGATCCTCGGCTCAGGGTTCGTGGCATGTCGTGCCCCGAGGAGAAAAGGGGGGTGCCCCAAGTGGACGTCCACAAAAAACCATCGAGTCGGCAAGGCACAAAAGCTTACTTGTAAGCGTCCCCCCCAAAAAAACTTCTCTACTCGTTACAACCGCCGCGCCGCCGAGGCCGCCGATCAGAGCCAAATTTTCTAGAAACAAATGACGCGTCATGGCGAATGGCGAAAATTGGGGAAACTCGAGCATGGCATGAGGGGGACATTTGTGCATTTTGCGTCATGTCCATTGCGTACCACGCAAAGGGGATGCATCGATCGTCATGCGAGGTAATTTACAAGATCATCCACCCGAACAGACTCATAGTCTAAAAGCATTGAGACACAATCGAGTGAGTCATAAGAGCAAGCGTATGAAGACACTCACCACCGATAGAAGAGAGCACGCCATGCTTCAAGGCCCGTGCCCTCGGAACCGAACCCACTAAATTGGGACATGGCGCATGGCGCAGTGCCCCACCTTCGCTTCGGCTCACAATACATCGTTTTTATGTTGGGGGTGAGCTTGGAAACGAGGAAGTTATGACGATACTCTCTCTCTATCTTCAAACTTCTGCACATGCGTACGCTGCGCACTCGCCACAGCCTCACACACGAGGGGCTCTTGTCTTGGCTTGGCAGCATGGCAGTATGCAGCAGGACAACCCGTTATGCCACATTCCATCTCCAGTACCATAACGCCGTAGCTCCGAATTTCTTCCGACGCGTCAATGACTTTGACTTTTCTCGCGCTGTCGTTTCTGGCTGGTTGCTGAGAGACGCACCTAGAGTAGCACCTCGAGCGTCACCCTCATAATGTCTTCAGACAGCTTCATGCCCCAAAAACCAATGACTCCCATCATTATAACGGAACACATCCCTAGCCTGTCCCCCGAAAGGCTCAACGGTCTCAAACGCAAAGTCGAACATGGTGAGCAACTAGAGGGACCTCATGGTAGCTCCAGCTGATATTGTCAGTAGAACCGGAGATCGTCTGCCTATACCCTAATGACCATCACGAGAACAAGGAGAACACTCAGATAGAGAAGAAACCTAAGCTTGAATCCATACACAACATTCAAACTCTGGTAGAGCTCCAAGGTCGAAGGCTCCTCCTTCACCAGGCTCCTTGGCAGAGAAATATCCCCAAGCGACGTATGTGTCTCGTCCAATTCAGTCTCTGTCTGCTAACCAGGTACAGGGCAGCTGAACTTCGAGAGCTTTCTTCTCGATGTGGAAGAGGCAGGCAAAAAAGTGACAGAGATCCCCGAGGAGCACTGGCCGTTGGTTGCTATGTTAGGACATGAATCGTAAGCCTTCGCTTCAAGGTTGATCGCACAGCTGACATGGAGCTCCGCTGCTACAGAGGTTGTCCTTGCTAGACAAATCAGGTCGGGTCTGGCCACAAAAGAGCAACAAGGTAAGTTAAAGATATGCCTATGTGTGTGATTGACAAGTTTAGACCTCATCGACATGGATGCCGTCCTCGGCCTGATACCGAGGTTGTTCCAGCAGAAACACTACGGATTCACTCGAGAGGACTTCCCAGTTACGCCTCGCAAGCTTCCAGTGTCACTTCAAATAATTCGATGGGAGGTCAGAGAGATATCTGTGTATCTTCCGACAGACCAGGTAGAGGTTGTACGCTCTAGGATTGCCATATACGAGAAGGCCAGGCAGCAGTGCTTGCGGATTTTAGAAAGCATGGATGACATAGAAAAATTGGAATTGTTAAGAAGTGAGAAAGCGGAGAAGGTGACTGGTAAAGATAAGGCGCCTGGTATGGAAGACGTGAGTTCACTTCCCGGCACAACAGTCAAGGGCTAACAATGTCTAGGTTGGCCAAGCGAGACAATCATCAATCGTAGACGGCACCGATGAATCCCCTAGACAAGGACGAGAGGGCACTGCTGGTACTTCTGGATCGCGTCGGAGTATGTCGCCTAACAAGGCAAAGCTGACGCCGGAGGAGGTGAGTCATACAAGTATTAGCCGCGATTACATGTGATACTGAGTGATAGGAGAAAGCTCGACGGATCAAGCATGAGGAACGAGAAGCGAAGAGACTGGCGCTAGCAGAGAAAAAGGCGTTAGTACGCAACTTTACGTTTCTGACTTCGCTGATACTTCAGTGCGAAAGAGGAGGAACAACGGAGGAGAGATGAGGAAACAGAAAAGAAGCGAACAGTTCTAGCAAAGCAAGCACAAAACTTCGGTGCTTTCTTCAAGCCCAAACTACCTTTGGGTCCCTCAAAATTGCCTGTCTGTCGGTCAACACCCGCGGGACCTTCGAGTGAGCCTCCGAGTCAATTCAGCTGTATATCTCTAATCCCATATAGCTGTCAAGCCGCAACACGTCTCCCCACCCGCAGAGAGCGACTTTCACAAGACTTTCAAACCTGTCGCCGTACGCCCTAATATAGTCTGGGCACCCATCAATCGCTGGCTAGTGAGTAGACGGAGTCGAACAAACAACGACGATAGCGAACCGGCGGATGACGATGGGTATGTCGCCAATTGGGGTCCGGCAGGTATGTTCTATCTCCCCCGGGAAAAGTGCACTTACTGAATCATTCAGATTTCATCGCCGATCACCTGAAAAAGCATCGCATCAGACCTTTCAAGCCCAGATCACTGCTTCCGCCCGGACTCAAATCTGGTCCATTGTACGGTTCCGTGGCTGACATCTGGGCGGCTCATCAAGAAGCTGCCGACCCGCGTAAAGTCCTCAATCAACTTTGTAGCAGACACAAGTTCCCTTGGAAGACATTAGCTTTCGATCAGCAGGTTCGACCACCATACAGCGGTAAGCCTATCTCTCATCCGATAGCTAGTTCTGACGACGAGGCACATGGACGAAGAAATCTTTGGTTGTTGGACCTAGGACGCCTTTCGCACAGGACCCTATCTTCGATTACTCCTACGATTCTGGTGACGAATGGGAAGATGATGAAGGTGGTGAAGACGTAGACGACTTTGCTGAGGAAGCTGAGGTTGATGGAAGTGAAGGGGATGACGAAGATGATGAGTTTGACGATTGGCTTGATGATTCCGAAGACTTTGGTATACAACCCATGCCGGCTGATGACGAAGTTTTCGTCGCCAGTCCGAAAAAGTTGGATCAGAAGCTCTTACCTATGAAGGTCGTGAAGAAGAGTAGGGAAGTACCGAAGAAAGTAGCCAAAATCACCCCTTATTGGCGTGGACCAGAGTGGGAAAGACAAATTGGGAAAGGAACAGATGGTTTAGAGCCTTTCCGTTTAGAATTGCTCAATGGTAAGTGAATTTGATTATCTCCTCGTCTCGCATGATATAAAGACAACAATACTGAGGAGGACAGAAACACCTTCTACAATTGATCCTTTCACTTTCACCTCACCTTCACCAGCTCCTACATACAAAACTTCTTTCTCTACAATCGCAATAGGACCAAATCTCAACGTCCGATGTCTTTATTCGGCAGAACATATCACGACCCCTGTCCCCGCTCTCCCGGTAAAACAACTGAGTAACACAACGACGATCATGATGAACGGTGCGGGTCCTTCCAAACGCTTTACAGGACCTAAAGTCGCTTTTCCCGCGGAACAACTAGGGGAATTGTATCGATTGGTACATGATAACCCACGTATCCGAACCGATCTCGTTTCCCAGCTCAAGGCTCATTTTGGGGATACAACTACGAAAGCGGCGATAGAGCATAAAGTGAAAGAGGTGGCGGTGAGAGAAGGAAAAACTAAGGATAGTAAGTGGAGAGTGAGATCGGAAGCTTGGGTAAGTTCCACGTCTTCCATGAACATCTACTTGATCTACCTCGTTGGGAGATATGAGCTTATGAGCAGCTCGCCGCTGGGTTACAACCACCCACTGAGCAGTCTTCGACGGGAGTATGAATGTCACGAGTACTTTTACGATACAGGATCATGAGTGTGACGGACACAGTCCTTTTTGGGCATTCGCATTGTGCATGAAGGTGATATCTCTATATGTGTTTTCTTCTACCTGATATTGATCACTACTGATGTTATTCTCTTCTTCTCTTCAGTCGGTCTGAATCCGTGACTTTCCTGCATCCACCGCTCGTCCTCCAGATATATGCTCCCGCTTATCACCCAGATACCCTCACCCGGGCTAAATTCCCAATTGACTGAGACAGTCATTGCGCACTAAGACTCGAAATCCGATGGTCCCCTTTGTCGAACTTCATAAGACGACCGTCATTTTTCTCAAGATTAATGACCCCTGACGACTTGCGCCACTCCCGCTAAAGCCATCCCACTCTTTTCCTTCCTCACACGCAATTTTTCCACATCCATATCGTCCATATCCCTCTTGTACACATACCCACTCTGTACCTCCTTAACCATCTTCGACCCGTCACCCATGCTCCTCCTAATGACCTGTTCGCGCAAGTCGCCGAGTAGTATCTCCCCTCTGGCTATGAGGGACGAAGACTTAAGCGATTCTTGGTATCTCTTCTCCACCTCATACTCCTTCCCCGCTTGTTTAGAAACATGTTCCACCTTTCCGACTTGTTTTGCAACCGTTCCATCATCCAATCTGATAATTCCTATTGACGTATCCTTCCCATCTCCCAATCTGACATCTTTCAGAGACATGTCCCTCTTCCCCAGACCATGCAATCGTAATTTAGGAACATATTCTGATCTCATCCATACCGTTCTATCTATACTTTTCTCCGTGATGGGAGTGTAAGAATAAGGAAAAGAACAAACCATCACTACGAAGATTACCATTGCTAAAATGATAATGGAACGTTTACCATGCCGTAATCTCTTGACTTGCCAATCTGCATGAGCAGGAGGAGGTAATAAGAAACCGGGTTGAGCGAGTGGGTTTAAACCTAAATATTTCCTGACGGTATTAGGTGTGAGTGAATCAGGATGAATACTGATGGTAGTGTATTGATGACGTATTGGTGTGGTAGGTGGACTTTGTAATCCAAGGAATTGTTGGATGGTCAATGGAGTGGGATGGATGCTAAGTCCGAGATATCGTGCGGGTGCTCTAGGTTTTTGGGCGGTGAGTATGGGTGAGGGAGCTAAGGATTGAGAAGGTATAGAAAGGGGGTCTGAGGGAAGTGGGAGGGAGAGGTTTTTTGAGGTTTTTTCGATCGATGGACTTAGGAGGAATGGACGTGGTGGGAGTAGGATAGGACGAAGGGGAGTGGAGAATTGAGGTGATGTGTTCATTGAGAATCAAAGGATGTAGGTAAATTTCGTTGATGAGGATAATGGAGGTCGTGATGAGATGAGTTATTTCTTTTTGGTGATCGATGATGATTGAAAACGGTGGTCTTGATGATTTTGTTATAATGATAAGACAAAGTGATATAGTAGTTTTGAAAATTGCGATTTGGCTAAATGGACGTTGATTGTACGTGCGATCTTCTTGAATCTAGTTTCGTAGGAATTGTCAGAACCGTCTGTACCCGTTTTTTTTTTGTTTCTATTGAGAAAGATGTGAATGATTGGAGTTTTATCGAGACTTCAGAAGATAGTAGACGTTGGTCTACCAAAGAACATATATGCATACCTGACTTTTCATTGCGATGAGGATCCGTGTCGAAGTTCAAGATGTTGAGACGGATGCGAATATCCAGGGCGAGATCTTCGTACCAAACAAGGTGCGTTCGGATGTTGTCAATGTTTGACTCACAGGTGATGACCGTTTCAGCTGACAAGTGTTCACCGTTTTCGGTAGAGGCGATGTTTAGAAGGAATGACCTTTTGGGTTGTTATGGAAAGTTATGTTATGTGTTACGTCATCAACACGTGAGTGAGGGGTATTGGGTGACTTGTATCTTGAGAAATGGTTTGGGAAGATGTTCAGATGAGAAGTATGTACGGATCTCTAGGATTTGAAGTTTGGTAAGTAAAAGATATGAGAGAAGTGTGAGATTCGTTTGATGTAGATATGGATTGTCGTCAAGTCGTTCAGAAGGAAGGGTTCGGAGGAGGGGATGACAGTGGGGAAAATTTTAACTACCCATCGTTCGTAGGGCATCTTTGTTGATTGAGTTTGAGACGAGAGGTGATGGCTTGGGACATATGGACATCCCAAGATACATGGATCAGGAAACAATCAATTTCCCTCGTCCCTTACAGTCACTTTCGCCATAATGGCAGAAAGAACATCTTCGACTCGTTCTTCATCACTGTCCTCCTCATCGTCAACCTCACCGGGAGAGTTTTGACGCCAAGCTTGACCAACGTGATTAGGGTTTGATCTGAGTAAATCCCCATCGGCCCATTCGGCTGTACGTCAGAGATTTGGTCATGTAGATATGGTTATTATACCCATCATCTCTGCTACTCGTCCACGATTCCATAAAATGTGAGGATGGAAAATTATGTTTGTCTGAAATTTCTCAGGAGACTGGCTAGAAGTAGATTGAAACAAAGCTTGACGAACTCACCACGCTCAACTTTCCGCCGCTGTCGCTCTTCCTCCATCTCATCCTGTATTTTGGTTTGCATAGCTTCTACCTCGGCAGCGGTTTTACATGTGGCATATCGTTTGAGAAACTGGGAGTTCATCTTGTAAAAAGCATGACCCCAGGAAAATTTGGCCAATCTGAAGGTCAGTTCGTGCGAGCAGGCCAACACGCCTTGAACATACTTGGGACTGTGTCACTACTCCGAACTCGTGGTAGATGTGGGTATCACAGAGGGCCCTCAAAGCTCCTCACACCTACGCATTGGGTGATGATTCATGGAGGTAGAATATCTGTCAAAGGTCAGGAAAAGTTGAAACAACCCACAAAGTTTCAGCCCAATCATCATGACCCGTTATATAAAACCCAGCTGCTAAAGCCTCCACGCAGTTGAGTTTCCATGGCTTTCCATAATTCACAGGGTTGGTAGCTATCAGCATGGGCACTATAACTCAGCTTCATAACGACTATATCATGGCAACTTGTTGCCGGAGAGAAGGTGACAAAAACAACTCACATAATCTCTCATAAGGACTTTTGATCTTTCCAAATGGCACTTCGTCCAATCTAGCCCAGGAGCACTCCACGACTGCTAAACCTGAGGCTAGAACGATATCTTCGTCTCCTGCAGATATCGGTATTTTCCCTCTTGGTCTATTTGATCAGTCACCGTCCTATTTTAGGAAGAGAATCATATGTGTAGGAAAGTGACGCCAAGGACATGCCTGGGAACACCTACGTGAGGACGATACCTCTAAACCGTTGACCTATTCTCATGGATGATATCAATCCATGTCTTGCTAGTTTCTTCCCCGAACACCTCTTAGGATCGCAATGCTCAAAATCCCACATCGCCACAGGTACTTCGATCTTGACCGGTCCTCGATCCTCCTCTTCTTCGTCGGCGTCGCTTTCCTCCGTTTCATCAGATCCTGACGTGGCTGTAGACGATTCGGCTGATGTGAGCTTCTGTTCGTCATACAAAACCAATAATGAAACTCACCTACTGCTACGGGGACTATGACAGGCCGTGAGAAGAGTTGCTCATCGTCAGGGAAAGATGTTGAAGGACCAGCACGAAGAGCTTTCTCTCGACCTGATCCTCCTCCGACCCCACCTCGTCCGCCCGATCGCCCACCTCTTCCCCTCGGTTTACCTCGTCCAGGTACTCTCACGTTCTTCTCTTTCGCAGGTTTACCCATGTCAGCGTTGTCCAGAGATTTCAAATACTGAAGCTGACAAGTGCAAATGTTGACCTGTTTTCAACATCGACTTTTTGAGATCACGTGCAGTGCGGTGCCTGAAATCAAGAACATGTTGTGGGGAGTTAGTTCTCTCTGTTCTTCACTCTGCTAGCTCTACTCTTACTGACGTTCCGGGGGGCAGGAGCCGTTGTAGCAAGGCGGAGATGACAGGACCTTCTCCCTCTGCACACCAAGTTTTGGTATATTCCGGGCCAGGCGTATCCGCACTCTCCCTTTCACACACCTTGCTCACACTTTCCCTCCTGCTCTTACCTCACTACACGGTTCAGCCCGTCACCTCGGACGTCCTCTCCTTACAGCCTTGGGAGCCATCTTGTGCACTGCTGGTAATTCCTGGAGGTAGAGATCTGCCATTCGTTGAGGTACTTAGCGTAAAGACGAAAATCACCAAGCGAGTAAAGGACTATGTCGAACAAGGAGGGAAATACCTGGGTATCTGCGCTGGAGCATATTTCGGCTCGGCAGAGGTTCGATTCGATCAAGGTGGAGGATTAGAGGTGACTGGTGAAAGAGATTTGGTGAGTTCCTTCTTCTCCCCCAACTCAATCATGAAGCTTAACACTAACACCCAGGCGTTTTTCCCAGGACCTTGCGTAGGACCGACCTTCACCGGATTCGCCTATGCAGCAGAGTCTGGTTCTAGAGCGGTGACTCTCCTGCTCGATGGTCGTGGAGCTTCGTCGTCCAAGCCTCAAGCACTCGACTTGCTTTATTATAACGGCGGGGGACATTTTCTCCCTCCTTCTCCTGGACCTTCCTCTGTCCGCGTCCTCGCTCGGTATGCCGAATCAGCCTCCTCAGGAGAAGAACGACCAATTGCAGCTGTGATCACGCAGAATGGGAAAGGTAAAGCTCTACTATGCTCAGTGCACTTCGAATATTATCTCAACGATCCGCCAGCTAGAGACGCTATCTCCAGGCTTACTCCTTCTCCCTCTGTGGACGATGTGGAGCGCTGCGATAAGGCTCGTATACAATGGGTGGAGGATCTTCTGGAGGAATTGGAGTTACGTCCCACCAGCAGACAACAAGACAGGGGTGATATTCTTGGTGCGATCGTCCACGCTGACGGAGAGGAGGATCCAAATCTTCTCTTACATCCGACTCACCCATCCCCAATTTTCGTCCTTTCTCATCCAAATCTACCTCAACCTGGCGAGCTCTCCTTTTCTCAGACGGCGTTGCAAAGCAAGGTAATCGATCAAGGGTCCTGGAAGACGCTTCGGGATGGCAATGATGAGTTACACATCACTTCCACGTCATCTGTCCTCCACACAGGCAGCATGTCGACCTACCTGGCTACATGGCGGAGAGCGCCTCCTCCTGTATCGAAAGAAATAAAATTGGAAGATCTGACCCTCGAGGATAGTGCCACGAGTATCCCACAACCTCCGGATTTCAACAAAATACCCAAGACGATCTTGCTACCCTCCCATTCGCTACCTTACTCCCCAACATGGACCCCTTTGTTCAACTTCACCACTTATTGGACAGCTCTCGATGCAGTACGCAAGCGAGCTGGGCGAAAGTCTGGGTTATTGAGAAATGGTAAACCAACGCTGGGTGATCTGCTCTGGTACGCAGAGACGGTGACCAGTACTCAGACAATGCTCGATCGGTCGGTCTTCTCCCACAAACCCATTTTTCTCTCCCTGATTGAAACATCACTGACGTACTAGGAATCCCTTGCTACTCACTCACTTACCGACCCCTCTTGCATTTCTCGCTTCCTTCCAGCTCACCGGACGGGGTAGAGGTTCCAACATCTGGTTATCCCCTCCTGGCTGCTTACAATTTTCTATACTGCTGGACGTACCTTCCAGTATGTCATCAAAATTGGTGTTCATACAGTATCTCACGGCCTTGGCTGTATGTGAAGCTGTGGACGAGGATGGTCGATTGGGCGTGAGGATCAAGTGGCCTAATGACATATATGCGGAAGTGGAGGGTGTAGGGGGGAGTGAAGTCGGCTCGGGTGTGAAAGGTAAAGCCAAGTTGGGAGGTATATTAGTCAACACTAATTTCGTCGGTGGGATGTGGAGAGTCGTCGTTGGTGAGTGATCCTCGCTGCTCCTACCTGCACTTTTCCTACCAGTGTGCAGACGTTGACAAGTAGGTTGCGGAATCAACACACTCAACGCACTACCAACTACATCTCTCAGTCAACTGCATTCACTCCTATGTGCTAAACTTCCCGAGAGGTCCCTGCCGCCTCCCACGATGGAAGAGATTTTTGCAAAGATCATGCACTCCTTCGCTCTCAAATGGGAGCAGTTTGTGGACGAACAAGGCTTCAAAGGGTTCTTAGACGAGTACTACGGAAGATGGCTACATACGTCAGTCTTTTACTCCCGCTCTGCGATCAATGACACCCGTGATACAGCGGTCAATTTTGACTATTATGAACTTATGCTGACGGCCCAGAAATCAAGAAGTCACTCTCACCACCGTCACTCCCCATCAACGTCTTCGAATTCATTCCATCACGCCTGATCACGGTCTCCTACGATGTCTACCCCTTTCCTCCACATCCACTTCGACTCTCACACCGCTGTATGACCGTGGAGATTTCGGCGATTCGAAACGTTCTCAGGCATGGGTTGACTTACAACCCGATGGCAATAGCTTTGATCTAATGAGTGGTTTGATCAAACGTAAAACATGAATGTCCAATATCATTGCAAATCAGATACATGCCGGTCACCCTAGAGACACAAAACTATCATGATCTGACTCGATACATTTTATTCAAGCACGACATTTAGCAATGCAAAAGTCAGTGGCGGGTTTGTATGCTTCTTCCCACCAGACGTGTGCCAATTCACGTCCCCAACGTTGTAGGATACGTGTGGTTTCCTCCACATCTCCATGTTCCATCCCGCGCGCTTCGAAGAGCTTGGTCTCGACACCCAGCTCTGTGAGTTTGTCGTACGCCGATTGTGTGTGTTCGGTAGGGACTAACTTGTCTGCCATGGCTTTGATGAGTACCGTGGGAGGGAAATCAGATGAAAATTGGGTGATCATGTTCTTCTCCGGAGAGTAAGGAGGAGGGAACTCGTCGACCCATTGAGGCACGAGCATACCATTACTGGCGGCCTTTTCGTCAGTCAGTATTCAACGAACCATCAAGTTTACCTCCACTATTTTTGGCAGCACACAGCGAGGTGCGATAACGACAGAATTGGGAGGAGGTGGAGTGAAATCAATGTAGGTGAGACTGCCATGCAAGAAGTAGACTTACAAAATCGAACCAAACACGTCGAGGATGAACTGGACGGTCGAACTCTCCGCGAAGAGAAAATCCAGTACCAATAGGACCCTCAAATAACTCTTTGATTTGTTGCTGTTCCTTCTCGCTGAGCTGTTTGACCAATTCGGGGAACTTTGAAAATGGTTGAGGAGTTACCGGAGGATTAGGTAACTGCAAGTTGAGGTCTGTAACCGGGTAAATAACATAGAGAGCTTTGGGAAGTGGTAATTTAGCAGCGAGAAGATCGATGGTCTAAGAAGTCTGTTAGCGAGTCGTCCGATCATCTTGTAGAGAAGACCAACGAGGAACCAACATGCCACTCCACCTGCACTGGCTCCACAGACGAACACTCTCTCACGGTCTACTTGACCTTTAGAACCAAGAGCCGCGTTAAGACCTTTAGGACTGGTGATCCATTTGTATGCGTCTACCCAATCTTCACGTTGTTCTTTCTGATGTGCGCTACATGTCAGCAATCAATTCGGCCTGCTTTTCCACATTTAGCATGAGCCAGACGGGGAGGGAGAGTTGAGAGATATGACGTTAACAGGAGAGGAAAGGGCAAATGTCACTTACTGAGGGGCAAGACGGTATTCGACCACTACAACGCAGAAACCTTGTTCCAATAGGTACTCAAAGTGACCGACAAATATATGTTTTGTATCACCAAGACAGAATCCACCACCGTGGATGGCCATAGCTATTGATCAGCTCATGTTTCAGCATCGCTTCCCCCCACCATTACCACCCTTCTCCGAGAGTTTATCTCTATTACGATACAGCGAAGATCAAGATCGAAATATGAAGCAAATGAAAAAGACACATACCGACAGGCCAGGAAGTATACCCATTCTTCTTCTCAGTGGGGAGATAGACATCAGCATGCAAACCCCCATCTTCACAGTTATCCACAGGTTTGAACAATATACGTTCGTAAGCAAGACCTTCGAAAGATACCGGCATTTTGAGAGCAAGTTCAGATGAATTCGTTGGTATCGTTTTGCGGTTCAAGATAAAGACTTTTTATCATATCGACCTCGTTCTCATTTCTTATACAAAGTGTCATAGTAGAGATTAACCATAACCCGTCACTTTTACTGAGAGTCCGTCGGCCGTCGGTCCTGGGCCCTGGGCCATCGTCGGTGTCGGGTAAAAAATGGGACAATATTGGGAAATCTCCCCAAACCTTCGCGGTATTAATTTTTTGGTCGAAATCTTTAATCCCGTGTCACGAAGTATTAACAGCCCACTAATTTCCCGATTTCTCTGGTTCCTGGATTGCAGCTCCACATTGTAACCCCGCCAACCGGATCCCAGATTACAAGCCCGTTTCATCACTCAAAAAAGACGTTTAATAGCCTATAAGACCGTTTTACAGCTTAAAAGGCCGTTTTTCAGTCGACAAGGCGGGATCTTAGCTCGGATGGCCAGAAACATATCATAAGTTGACCGGTTCACTGCATTTGAAAGCCGAAAAGTAGCTTTAAGCAGCCGGATTACCCTCTTAACTTCATCAGCCTCCCACCACTGCCCTGGAGGTTCTACTCACCATCTGAGCGTCCCTGCACGTTATCATGCATCCCTTCTATCCTAATCGACAGCTACAGGGCGATCGGACATGCTTCGACCCATTCACACCATCGTCGATGTATGAGTCTAAGTGTTACCCAGCGGACACCCGGTCGTAACATTCATGATTTTTTCCCGTCTTAGGTAGACTTTTGACCGCACTTATTTTCCGACTTGCCTTTTTTCCTTTCACAAGCCATGGATACTGTCCTGAGTAGCCGCATGATGTCTGGGGTATCCGCATGCCGTCTTGAGTGTCCGGTTTCCCGCCATAACTGTCCGGAACGTAGTCTTAATTTACTCACGACACTCAATTGCCCATCTCAGACGCTTGGAACTGTCTGTAGGTGTTCGTAATGCAGGATCCTGAAGTTGGAGAGGATCGCTCAGCTAGAACATCCAATCCTAAGCATTACGGGATGCCACATACGACGCAGATAGTGAAGTGAACCTGACAACTGGGACCCCTTCATTCCCGATATGATCCGCTTGATACCCCTGTCACTAGAACAGGGCATGTGGGGCGCTCTGATCGCATCAAATTGAACCCTGCAAGGACCCATCAATCGACCGCGCCCATCAAATAATTAGATGACCAAGATCAAGGAACCGGTCTGCCTCGGTCCGGTATAACCGGGGGAATGTCAGTCACCAAACCAATTGGACAGCTTGGGGGAACGATCATTTCGAACGAGTACGAAGAATGTAGTGGTGTTTTACTTTGGCACGAGGTGTCATCAGACGTCAAGAAAGCAAGCAATCCATACACGTTTGAGATTATTCCCTATGAATCCCTATGAACCCAGCCAAACATGTCCGACCCTAGCTGTCGTTGTTGGCCGTGGCGAGAGCCGGCATTCCACTCTCCAAAACCTTCTCATCTTCGTAGTGATCGATGGCAACCTTGCCGTCGTGTCCACCTGAGACGAGAGCCTCGTCCCCATCAAAGCACGCCGCTATTTCCTCAAGCGTTAGTCCCTTGGTCTCGACTAGAATGAAATATCCAATGACAGCGGCGATGGCGTCGCAAACGATAAAAACAATGTAGTACTTGTAGGCGATGGCCGCGAGGGCTATAGGATTCACTACCAATAAGCTCACGGCAAAGAATTACTTTATCAGAATACTAACCATAGGCGTTGAAGACTTGACCACCGGCTGACAGCACCGAGAAAAGAGCCATGCCCTTGGTTCGAAGTTGATACGGAAGGATCTCGGGTAGGTCTGTGGAGTGTCAGCGTTATAATTTGCGTGGGACAACGTAGGTCGACTTACATAGATAGGCCACGGGGTTGAAGGCAAAGACGAAGAAGAGCAAAAAGAGGTAGAGAACAGGAATGACAGCGATACCGATGGACACGTTGCCTGTATTGACGTAGCCAGCCTAACCAAATGAGCATCGTCATTGAGTGGGTGTTGAACTCACGGATAATCCAGTGGTAAGGGAGAAGAAGACGATCATTCCAGCAAAACTGATAAAGATTGTCTTCCGTCGACCTAATCGTTCGAAAACCTGAGCACCGGCAAGAGCAGTGAACCATGCAGCCCCAGAGAGTCCGGCACTGATACCTTGCAGCTTGGCAAAGTCCGTGATACCCGCTGATTCCAGAATAGGAACCAGGTAGTAAGCGGCCAAGTTATTCTGGAAGCTTAGCTCCTCGTGGCGTAACCATGAATTCAGAGACTCACACCAGCCATAGAAGTAGTCCATGAAACCCAGCAGACAAGCCACAACCTCTTTCTGTTCCCTTTCGTGCGGAAGAAGTCCAAATAGCTCGATTGAGCGGCTTGACGGTCGAGCTCGACAGCAAGAACGACTTCACGGAATTCATTCACCACTAGCTCGTCATCCTTGTCGCCATTGGCATGAAAGTTGGCAAGAATCGATAGAGCTTTCTCCTGGTGACCTTTCTTGACGAGGTATCGAGGCGACTCAGCCATCCACGGAGTGACCGACCAGAAGAGGAGGGGAATACAGCCCAAGCACTGGAGGATGGTGACGGTCCTCCATGCCCACTCAGAGTTCCAGTGAACGAAACCAAAACCGATCCAGGCGACCACGATAGAACCTATGAAGTACCTTGGTATCAACAACTGTCTTCGGTATTACGAAGCTTATACTTACGTCGAGAGAAAGGATCCCGTCACGAAAGCACGGAACCGAGGATGTGCGATCTCTGCAATCAATGGCGCTGCAGTGACCTGGAAAACTGCACAAGCAATCCTGAGACTCGTCAGAGAAACTCATACGTCATGAAAACAAGGAAAGCTCACCCAGTGACTAGACGACCTCCAATGTATGTGCCTTTCGAATTACCAAAGCCGGACAGCATAGGTCCAGCGATCTTAACTTAGTCAGGCGGTGCCAGATGTATGAAAACGAAGTACTCACGCCACAGACCGAAGCCGTGAAGATCAAAGGTTTACGGCCATACCTGTCGGATAGGAAAGATGCAAGGAGAGGGAACACAAGCTGAGCTGTATTTGTTAGCACGTGCTCGAATGATCTCGGAAAACTACATACGGAAAGAGTAGGCGGCAACCATCGCACCCAACACACCCCCGTGCGGATTGTTGAAGTAGCTTGAGGAAGGTCAGCCCCTGTCCTACCCATTATGTAATTAGGGCCTAAGTTTACGAAATCCAGCTTACGTAATCCACGAAGGTAATCCTTGTGCCGAGCTGATTAATCCAGAATCGTAACCATTAGCAAAGACGGAGCCGTAGAGGATGAGGATGTTGAACATGCACTTGCGCAAGCCTGCGTCGCGCCACCACTTGGGGTCGGCGCTGTCTGTGATGGTCAATACTGATTAAAGTAGGAGCTAGTAGGGTGACTCACTACGCCAGGTCTTCCAGGAAGGAGCCTCAGTTGACATGTTGCTGAAAGATTTGGGTCGATGGTAAGAGAAGAATGAGTGGATGTTCGAGTCGGGCTCGATACACTACTTATAGATTTGGTAGCCTGAAATCATCGGGTCTCTTCTGTTTTTTTTCAAAGCCGACTGCCGGTACGTAGATCTGGACCGCGGCAAGAGGAAAGGGTAGCGGGTCGCCAGAGCTGTTGTGGAGGAGCGTAGTATAGTGGAGAACCAGGAGGGGGCGCCGCGGGGGGTCGAGGAAATGATTCAGTGAATGGGAAGTCACCTTCATGAACAACGATGTGAGGCGTGAGGAGAGAGGAGAGAGGAGAACCGCACCACAGATCTTGTCGGCTATTTAACGGTCGAACGGCGAGGTTTATCGAAGAGGCGAACACCGACAAAGACCGATCATCGAATGGTAACCGTCACGGGTCTCCCCATGCAACCCCGGATCCTATCTTGGAGCTCCTCACCTTGTCACGGTGACCCAGGGGTATTGACTGAGGGGTGCGACCGGAAACATCGGACCGCATGGCTATCGTTCCCCCTCGTTGGCAGAGGATTCGTATGTATTCGTGGAGTGCGTGTCTTCAAGGAAAAGGCCTAGCCGCCGGCCTCTTGCGTTTTTTCTCAAAGCGGTAATTTTGCGTAGTGTTAACTCAGAACCGCTGGCCACTGGGACCCCCCTCGCCCTTGGTCTTGTGGTAACCGAGTTGTCTGCGTGACGAATGTTTCTAGGATTTCAAGACTTTCAGTGCGAAGTGTTGCTTAAGCTTGATTGACACATGTCCATCGACCTTCGACTCCATGTCACCACCAGAGTCCGGGCCATCAACAGTGCCCCGGTCAGAAACCTCCGACCAGCTGTCTCCGGCGTCCCTTCAGAGCAATCACAGCGCTGCGAGTGGTAGCAACAGCAGTACCGGTTTCAAACGGCAGTTGAGTTTGGTACGACCCGAGGTACAGCGCATCGCTCAAGCTTGTGATCAGGTAAGTGATACGTTGCTCTTGCGGGAGAGTGACTGACTTACTAGTGCAATTATCGAAAGATCAAAGTGAGAAATTCCGTTTTTCCTAGTCACTTCAATCAGGCTGATGTATGAAAGTGTCGTTCATCTTCCTCACCTTCTCAATCATCTACTGAAGGTCGTTGTATTGGATGCGAGAGAGCTAACATTGCGTGTACTTGGCAACGGGTGGGTTTCTTGGTTACACAATCGTGGAGGGAATTCTAATTCGGTCTAGACAGCCCAACGACGAGGACCAAAGAGGAAAAAAGAACACCCTACCATACAACCTCAAAGTCCTCGGAGTGCGTTGACTCCTGGTGATCATCCTTCGATCACCAACGGCCGTACGACCGATCACCATGTGGAGGCGCCTGACCAGGGCGAAGGATCCGCGGGCACGATACCATGGGGGCTGACTTCTTTCCCTGTAGGTGAAACATCCGTAACACCAACACGACTCCCGCCGGCCTCGTCTGATATGCCTCATGAAGCAATTCGTACGCAACATGATGTGTACCCGGAAGGTGAATGGAGTTGGATCTCAAATGGTCTCACCCCTAGTGGCGGTAGTGGAAGCTTCAGCGGGGAACCTTCTCTTCCAGCTGTGTCCTATCACTCTACATCATCAGAGGAGTCGAACGCTTGGCCATTCTTCTTTCCAGAGCTACCTTTCGGGGCCAACCATTTGAACGCTACTCAGCCTTCTTCCGGTTTTATCGGTTTCGACTCCAGCGATCAAATTACGACGAACGCATTCAAACCGGTACATATCAACTGGCACTCATTAGAATCATCACCCACAGGTCTTGCACAACATCAACAGCTCCTCTCAGATCCACCCAGCTCATCTTATTATGATGCGATAGTTCAATTAGCCAGAGGACGGGCTGAGCTTCCGGCGGAATCCATCGTGAACGAAGCTATCAGTAAGTAACTGTAACACCCACGGTACTAGTCGCTGACATGCATCAGAACACCCCACCGAACCGCTACTCATGCTTGCCATACCCCCCTTTCCCGAATCTCACGCCATCATACGGAAGCGCATTTCCATCTTCTTCGTTCTACTCGCACCCTTCGTCCCCTTACTACACTACGAGGAGTTCATGACCGCCTTCGACAATCGAGAATATGAACGTTCGATCCACTTCCGCGCCTTGCTTCTCAGTATGCTCTCCATGTATGTCGTCTCTAATGTGGATGCAAAAACCATGCTCCCTGGTAACAAAACACCGCCTACCTCCGAGGAGGTGGAGGTCATGTCGGATCAGATCAAGGAAGCGTACCTGCGCGATGCTCAGAGAGCGAATGCCCTCTCAGACTCTGATGGAACTATTTGTCTAGCCGACATCGTCACCGCGCTACACCTGTTTTTAGCCTCCGAATGGCAGAAGGCACATCATCGGTCATGGGATTATCTACAACAAGCGATAACCAGAGCGCAGGCTTCGAAGGTCGATCATCTAGCTCAGATCGTCTCTGACGAGCGGCCGGATGGGGAGGGGCACAGTCCTGGACTAGGATGGTGGGCCACTCGACTGAGAACGTACTACATCTTGTACGTGTTACCTATCACAGATGTCTTTTATTTCTGACTGATACACAGAACCCTTTTGGAACGAACACATGCTCTCTTGCGACCCCTCTCTATGGTGCATGCTCAGTCCCTGCGACTACCAGGGAGACCGTGGCAAGAGACTCGTCGTTTAAGAGAAGCTCTACCTTCGTTTGCTATGAACGGACTCCAGACGGGACATGTACGCAGTCTAGACTTGGTTGACGATCGAATCATTCGGTGCTGGAGAGAGAAGAAGTCGTGTTCGGATTGGACTTCAGAAGAGGCTGTCAGTATTCAAAACGAATTGGGGGAACACATGGAGAGCATTGTCACGGGGAAGTTCGGATCTACCAAAGATGCTTGGGAGATGGGCAGATTGATCAACAACGCAGTCACAGTGGCATGGCTAAGAGAGTAAGTCCCCCCTCCTTCTCTCGTTCCTCTTCAATCTGTACTGACTCTTCAGTCTCGTCTTTCAAATTTGTCTTACCCACGGGTTGATAGATCCCGCATCTCCTGAACCCGCTCTTCGTCCCACGTTAGTCCTCAACAATCTCCGTTTAGCCATCTTATCTCCCCGTTGTAAAACCTATATCCAACAAGTCGCCAGTTCAGACTTCAGTAGCGATACGTTCGGTAAGCTGTACGATATCACCATGACCGCCATCAGAACGGCCGAGGTCCTCAAAGCCCAACGACTTGGACAGGGGTCGGGTTTACTTCATGAAAATATTCCATCGACTGCGAGTTCTTCTGGCGGAGGCCACCGATCGTCCGATGGTCTATCGCAACCACGCGGTCCTGGGGATCATGACATCATTTGGGATTTTGCAGATGTCATCCTCAAGTCAATGGGGATTCTTTGCATGGCGGTGAGTTCAAAAGATATGATATGGAGGATAGTGGTGCTCATTTCAACCAGGCAAGAGATCACCCCGCTCTCGTTCGCTTAGTTCACGCCGTGGCCCGAATCATCTAGGGCTTGTCTCAGGCTGTGATCATACGGTAGATCAGCTGACAGATACGTCTAGCCGGAACGAGCGATCATGCAACTCCTTTCCTCCCCCGATCCCCGAAGAGAAGAGTTGCACAATTTGACAGTCACTTTTTCCAACCTTCGGAATGTAATGGGAATCTCAAGTCATTCATCCATAGCATAGGACCACAGATATATAATTTTGTTATCTCGTATGGCCATGTACGTATCCTTGCGCCCCCAGGAGACATGCTCTTATCTTCACACGCGATACTCCGTCGGTATTTCGGGATCCCGTCGTTACTGACCGAGAACGCTAACGGTCAAGGCCCTCCTTTACAATCAAGGGTGTACGGATTTGAGAAGGCGAGGCCATAGTCCAATTCCTGAACAGCGAGTAAAGGGGAGATGACATCTCTGACCATTCTCACAATGCTTCGGTTGAGTCGGGGTATGCTCAAGATTTTGGGTCTGCTGACTTCGTCTTTGCTCCTTCTCTCCCTCTCGAAATTCTCAGGTAGCAATGAGGACGACTTACCGTTCTTATACGACGGGTCGGGGACTATGGCGGGAATGTTCAAATACTTCAAACCGCTCGTTTCGACTCAGGAGCCTTCACCGGAGAGGGATAGATGGCAGAGTATCGCCAAGTTGAAAGCACTGCAGATCTTACTCAAGGACATCTACCCAGCTGAGTGAGTTACTATCTCATTTGTGGTATACGACACGAGCGATGGAAGAGCTGAACGTCATTCAGAGGCTTGACATCAGGACGAAGTTGGAATGAACCTACCATCGATCGACTCATAGCTTGTCTAACGGAGAATACATGTGAAAAGGGGCAAGAGACTTTGATCATCTTGCAATCTCCCCATTTCCGTGAGTGATCATCGATCTCACTGAAGTCAGTCGCTGATGGGAAAGTCAACGCCCAACGAGGGCTCACGTCGGGTGAAGATATCTGGTCAGTCAACCTCATCTTTATACCACTGTCCCGTGATCTTCCGACTACCATCTCCTGTTCATCACATTCACCAAACACAGAACAATTCACCAACTGAAGCCTGCTGAAGGGATTATACGATGGGAGAGGTGGCTAAATTTTAGGGCTGCATCAAGCCTAGAAGCCTTTCAGTCACTTAATTATACACTCGTATACACATTCGGGGTCCTCGACACTGTTCTGGTATATCAGACAATCCCTGATTTGGTGACTTCTATCTGGTGGGCTAGTGCGGATTTCCTCAAATGTCTACAATGCAACGACGAAAACTACCAATCGACTGAGAAACCCTTTGGTGCAGGTAGGCAGACTGGTACCAAGGGATGCCCGAAGAAGGAAGGGTTTGAGGATGGGATACCCGTTTGGAAGAGTTGGATTTTTCATTTTTGGCAAGATCCCAGGCATCCATTAGGACATGGGTGGACTTTGGCTCCGGAGGATTATGCGAAGTGGAAACCTGGGAAGGAGCAAAATCGTTATCTAGGTACGCGTTGAAACTTCTGATCGTGCCGTCGTCGCCGTTCGAGCTGCCCGATCGTCTGGCATTGGTAGCGGCTGAAATAAAATCTAGAGGGTGGCGGAGACATTACGTTTGGCGGCGAGACATCGTCGTCGATAAGGATGATGGGTGGCGGAGTTTGAGTGAATTACATGCTGATTGTTAGGATATTCGATAGAAAGTCGATGTCGTTCTCAAAAACATTTCTCACCCGAGGAACGCGAACACTGTGCAGTAGCTCTGGGCAAATTACCGTCTTACTTCGATCCCGACCAAAAGACTTTTACTTGGACGAATCAGCTTGATCTCCTTGTCCACGCGATGCCGAGGGGGTCCGACAGAAAACAATTTGAGATAATCGCCTTTGCAGGCCCGACCGATGAGAACACGGCCATGGGAGTGACGCTCAACACGAGCGGTGTGGTCAATTACGGTAAGAAACCAATGGCGGAATGGAACAGTGTGGTGGCTAGGAGCAAATTACTGGTACGTTTATGACTCCATCCTCAATTCCGCACGAAAATGTCAGTGAGGATCATGGTCCTGACAATCAGCTCGGAGTCGGGCGACCCTTCACCTCGCCTTCTCGTGAGTGCTCTCCCCTTTCTTCTCCCGACCTCAGTCGCTTCAACCCTGGCGAGTCCGTGATATACTGGGGCCAAACGGAAGACCGGAGAAGGCGAAGACGGAGATTATGAAAGCTCACGCTGGCAGCATACGACGCGCTATGCTTCGGAGTACCATTCATCAATCCGATACTCAAGTGGGACAGAGCAAATCCGGACGATCAAAGCAAGTGGGACACGCAGCACAACAGCCTCAAGAGCATATCACCTCCGTATGTGTATCACGTAGTTCGTACCTTTATCTCCAAGTGCCCCAGATGGCTGACTGGAAGCATCAGGGCGATGGTAATGAGCTGCAGGCAGCTGTGCTCTCAGCACTCACCAACCCCATCAAAAGATATATCCGTAAGTGAAATTGCCCTCCGCCAGATCATCGATAAAACATATCGTCTACCGAGCTAGTGCATATGGCTAACGTGACAGCACCCGCTATGGGGCTAGCGGCGGTCAGAGAGAGACACAAGCAGATCATTGAGTCAGACTGGGAAGCTGAGGCTTTACTAGCCGTGGACAGGCTGTATACCTCTAAGGGCGAGAAGGTGAGTCGGGTAGCGTTCCAAAGTCATTGCTGATGAAAGTTTGATTTCTTGCTATAGCTGCGATATCGTGAAGGATCCCAGGGGCCAGGGGATCATCATCTTGATTCAGATTTCTTGACCCATCGGTTTATCAGACATTTTGGCGAATCCATTAGAATTCATAAACGCTATACGCGATAAGCATCATTGGTCAATATCAGTGTTGAAACTGTGCATAGAAAGACGTCATACTATCCCTAACCGCAAACTATCCTGGAAGTCCTTGTTTGATCGTTCAGACCACTGAAACCTCCATCAGCATTCAAAACATGTAAGCAAAGCCAAGAACTTGCCTTGCTTGGCCCGGACACCGGGTGATTGTCGATGTCCGGGGTGTCAATACTTCCTGTATTATCAGCAAGGCAGCTTTGCGCGCATCGTAAGAACTCACAATATGATGTACAGGGCGTGAATGATTCCTGAAGCATTAGCAAAGGTCAACAGCACAAGAGACAGACCGTACCTGGAATATAACCGAGGACTAGAAACGTTAGCAAAAGTGTCAATCAAAAGTCGGCATCTGTATGTATCGGGTGGCAGAACTCTGGGATACGCAAGAGACAGGGTGAGATGAGATGTGAAACTTATAGAGACGTACTGGTCAAGAGAATGTTAACTGTCAAATGAGCTTCAACTTATGCGTTACGGAGCATGGACACTTACTGAGGAAATCCGCATTACATCCGCGCTCGAGAAACACTCCCAAAGGCTGGCCAGTCAGCCCTGTCACTCTTCACATATCTGACATCCCACGTAACAGAGTCGATAAACTCTCGCATAATATTTCGAGACAGATCCACGTCGGTCACGGCTCGACGTGTGAAGACGACGAGCGACTAGGACAAGGTAGATAGTCAAGGGATGTGTAGAGTTGTAAACAACGTCTCACCGGAAGTATGACGGCGAGTACAATCTTAAGGATATCCGAGCAAGTGAATGGCATCTTGACCTTTGGTGTGTGACTGTCGACTAAAAGTGGATAAGCTGAAGAAGAAGAAAGAGATGGGAGTAGAGTTGATAGAGGTGGCGGGTGGGAAGAAGGACGGTCAACCGGCGTGGGTGGGGAGGAATGCGGTGAACCGAGCGCAATGACGTCACCCGATTACAAAAGTTCTCCCCAATGCCACGTCATGCTGGTTGACGCGACTGCTCTCCTCCACTCGTCCTCAATTTCTGCAACTTTTGTAAGGATGAGATATGGCAGAGGGTAGAGGCCAGTCAGTCATCATACGTGTTGAGGAGGCCTAGCTAATCCCAGATCATCTCTGCATGCCTTCTTCAAGCGCAAGTCCCTATCCCTCCCGTCCGTCAAACCTCCGGCGACAGCTTCGGTCGAAGAGTCCGAGGACGACGTTGTGGACCTCACGGACTCACCCCCACTGAAGAAGGTCAAGCTCACCGAAGTTATCCCAAAACCACATGTGAATGCCAGACTGAGCTCGCCGCCATCAGCGAACCTAGGTCCTCCTGACAGGTCACGGCGAGAACCTGCCGCTCCGTCCACCCAGCTCGAATCATATCGTCTCCCTCGCCTAGCGCCTCCTCCCCCGTCGCAGTCGGGCTCTGCCTTTCCAGCTTACTCCTTGGCTTCTCATGACAAGGCCGTAGGCCCGTCGTCTCTGCCTCAGAGGACATATGAGCAAGTCAAGAGGCATGCGGAATGGCAGCGACGTGTGCTCAGTGGAGAGATTGTTCGCCGACGCCGATCTTTGGCCCTTGACGAAGCTGCGGCTGTAGAAGCTCGGCGCCAAACTGGCTTAATCGATGATAACGATATCTTAGAGGAAGGGGACACTTCCCTGGTCGACGGAGTAGCAGACGTTCAAGAGGACACGAAAGGAGACAAGCCTATATCCGGTATAGTCAGCAGCCTCAGAGAGAAATACTCAGCCAAAGAGAGCTCAGCCGCTAGTGCCAAGGGGAGGAAGAAGAAAAAGGAAGAAGAGGTCGGCCCGAGCGGTCTCACTTTCACGCCTTTAGAGAAGCAGTATAAGGAAATCAAAGTCAAGTATCCGGACGTCATCTTGATGATGGAGGGTGGGCTATTCATGTCTTTGAAGATGGTTGCTAACTCTATCAGTGGGCTACAAGTACAAGTGCGTACGTGTTCTATAATCAGTCAACACATGTTGACCCTCTCAGGTTTCATGGCGAAGACGCAAAGAACGCATCCAAGGAGCTCGGTATCGTTGCGTGAGTGAAACACACCCGTAATTCGCGCAATGACTGACCATCAGCTTTCCGAATCGAAACTTCTACACTGCCTCTATACCCACTTACCGTCTCCATATTCACGTCAAAAAGCTCATATCGCTTGGCTACAAAGTCGGCGTCATCTCGCAAACGGAGACTGCTGCATTGAAGAAAGTATCCGATAATCGCAACGCTCCCTTCACAAGAGAGCTAACACATCTATTCACTGCTGCCACGTGAGTGGATGGGGGTTCGAGTCTTTAAGCCCATTAACCGAGCAGCTACGTCGAAGACTCTTCGATGTCCTCTTCTTCCGTCCTGACTGACGATCCCGTCCTTCCAGGCTCCGCCCCTCCACCGACCAACGCGCTTGTCGCCATAGTTGAGCAAGGCCTAGGTGGGCTCACTGCGGATGAACGGGTGCGAATCGGCTTGGTCAGTGTGGTACCTGGCACCGGAGATGTGGTCTGGGATGAGTTTGATGGTGAGTCATATGGGGCCATCTTCTGGATCGACGATGGTTCAACCGGAACCTCGGCTCATTCGCAGACTCTCCCGTTCGCTCCGAGCTGGAAACGCGGCTCGATCATCTCTCGCCAGCAGAACTGATCATACCTGCCCGTGATCTCAGCAAAGCCACGGAGAAAATGTTGAACCACTTCGCCGGCATATCACGGACAAGTGTATCTGCCTCTGTCCGCATCGAGCGGGTAGATAAGGTGGCGAAATATAGCGCCGCCTTAAGCTTCCTGTCCGACTTCTATAATCAAGTGATGAATGCTAGGGACCGGCGGACGTCAGGCGATATCGAGATGATCGACCTGGTCAGTAATAACAATGAAGATATCGAGGATGACGCCCCGGATTGCCCATCCACGGATGATCGGGATGTTGTTCTAGCCGATGACAATGCTCAAGGCTTACTTGGTCTTGCCTCCGGTGTGCCTTGTGAGTCATGTCCAAGAGGAAAAGAGGTACTGTGCTAAATTTGTGAGCGGTAGAAGCTGTTCTTGCTCTTGTTGCCTTCCCAAAACAGGTAGTGGTTGCTCTTGCTATCGCTGTGAAACACCTGCAAGGTACTGTTTCTATCGTTGAGCCCAGCACCATGGGTGGGCTGATGGCTCACAGCTTTCAAACTGGAGAACGCATTCAGGCATCGTTCATCGTTCACTAGAGTAAGCTTGAGACGTTTCACGGTAGTCTGTCTTGCTGATCAATCCAGTTCACCAATCGTGCGCATATGCTGCTGTCTAGCAACACACTTGTCAATTTGTGAGCATGTCGCTAAGCTCTAATACAATGAGACTGAGAGGTGTAGAGAGATCTACAGAAACCAGACCGATGGCGGGGTATATGGAAGTCTTGCGTGGCGTGAGTCTCAAATGAAAACTCTCCTGTCTGAATCTGCTCACGATCAGTACTTGACCAGTAAGTCGGCATAGGCTGGATGACAATCCTAACCGATAGCACAAAGACACGAATGGGTCGTCGTCTGATGCGGGAATGGATCGGACGTCCTTTGTTGGATGTTAGGTGAGTGTTTGTGCTCTCACCTTCACGCGTCTGACGCCAAAAGAGCCCTCCGCGCTCGACTAGATGCTATCGAGGAGATCATGACCAACACTCTTTATCACATGGAGAAGCTACGAAGTCTGCTGGTCAACATGCCCGATCTCGTGCGAGGTCTGACTCGGGCGCAGTATGGCAAGGTGCGTAGCATACCCCTGCTCATGCATGGTCTGACTCCTAGGCGACTCCATCTGAGCTAGCTACAATCCTCACCGGTCTCAATCGTACCGGATCCGAGTTCAAGCCCAACGAGGGTGACATCTTCTCATCGTCACTACTCAACAATATTGTGAAGACACTGCCGACCATACGAGACAAGGCCCGGGAATTCCTCGGGGCTATGAACACGAAGGCCGCTTTCGAAAATGACGAAGCCAACCTATGGGTCGACCCGGACAGGTACCCCGATCTGCAAGATGCTAAAGATGTGCGGGTCCACCAGTGGATGGAATTTAACGCTAATCTCGACAGTGTATCAGTGTTTGCGAGAGCGAGCTGGATCAACATCTGAAGGACATTCGAAAGATCTTGAAGAGGCCTACTCTCAACTACGTCACGGTCTCGGGAATAGAGGTAGGTATTCCTGCCAAAAATTATAGTAATTGACCATTCAGTTCCTCGTCGAAGTGCCTGTCCGTGACTCCAAGTCGGTGCCAGCAAGATGGATGAAGATCAGCTCGACCAAACACGTTGTTCGCTTTCATACTCCAGATATCCTACGCATGTATGTAGACTGGGATGTTTTGCGCTGGAATACTGACGGGCAGAACAAAAGAAAGAGAGCAGCACAAAGAGACGTTGACCGCTGCTGGTCGACGTGCGCTTGCAGCATTTCAAGCGGATATCTCGGAAAGTCACGAGCTAGTCGTGGTGGCCAAACAACTTGCAGTGATAGACTGTTTGATGTCCCTATCTCAGGTCGCGGCAGCTTCAGGATATTGCAAGCCCGAATTTGTCGCTGAGCCAGGGTTACATATCAGGGCTGGGCGGCATCCCATGGTGAGATTCGGCCACCTTTGTATTCTCCCAGACTCAACAGTAGGTGGAGATGCTCCGAGACGAAGCGTACGTACCGTTCGACATCGACTTTTCGGAGCAAGATGGGTCTGTCAAAGTGATCACGGGTCCAAATATGGCCGGTCAGTACAACTTCCTTGTGCAGCACGCGTACTGATGGAGGTTAGGAAAGAGTTCTTGTGTTCGAGCAACTGTAAGTCTGGCTCATCACCCCAGGCTTGTTTGTACTCATGTATAGGCTCTCATAGTGTGTATGGCTCAAATGGGTTCGTTCGTCCCTGCCAGCTCTGCCGTCATGGGCATCCATGATGCTGTCCAAACGTCAGTATGACGCAATTTTTGGAGGGCAGATGCTGACATGCAGACGTATGGGCGGTAAGCTGCAAACATCATGGACTGCCATGAGCTTATGTGATAGCCTCGGACGAGATCAGTCGAGGGAAATCGACGTTCATGGTGGAATTATCAGAGACGAGTGATATTCTGCGTACCGTCACACCGAGGACTTTGGTTATATTGGACGAGTGAGCATTCGCTGAATGATTGAGCTTTGCTGACTAAGTAGATTAGGACGAGGTACCAGGTGGGCTTCCCCATTTTCACATGGGGAATAATGGAGCGTTGACTTCTGACAGCACTTACGATGGTGTAGCAATAGCTCACGCTACCCTCTCTCATCTAGCCGGGATCGGTTGTGACACTTTGTTTGTCACTCATTATCCCACAGTGGCCGAAGAACTAGCTAGAGAGTTCCCTGCGAAGATCAGTAATTGGCACATGGCCTTTGACCAGGTCAAATCACCTGGTGGGTCAATTACCTTACCGTCCTTCATCTCGCTTTTTCACACTCTTCGTTCCCCCTCACCCGTTGGGATTTTGTGTCTCCTTATTCTCTCATAGTCGTCAAGTCATCCGTCGATCGGTGTGACATTAGCTCACGAAGTAGATGGGAGTGCTGAAATAACATTCCTTTATAAGCTCTCTCGCGGCCTGGCAGAGGCGTCGTTCGGAGTGTGGTGCGCCAGGTAAGTCAACCTGGTCTGTTAATTTCCATAGCTGATCTCAGACTTGCGGGACTACCAAGGAGTGTATTGGACAACGCTCAAGCACGCGCTGATCAGTTGAAACGAGAAAACGAATCTCGTCGATTTTTATCTCTCGTTCGTCGTTTTCGACAATTATACACGGACATCTCCACTTCTTCAACTACCGACCCAATTGAAATAATACAAAATGCCAATACGCTCTACAAAGCACTTGTCAACTCGAGAGATTGAAGACTTTTCTTGCATGTCGCACGCAACTTCACACGTATTCATAGCAAATATTCAGATCAATGCATTATGCCTAAGTGAGTCGGTCATGCTACTCTGCTGATTCAGATGGTATCTTTCTTTTCTTACTGATTTCTTTTCCCTCTGAAGACTTTCGTTTCTTGGATTTTTCCTTCAACCCTTCCATTGACAGAGTCTCACCAGCCTCGGATGATTTCTTGTTGTTCTTGTTTGATTTTTGTTTGCGTTCGGTAGATACCACCATGTGAGGATTGACATCCACTTGCATATCTTCGTCTTTCTTTTTTCGTGGTGTTTCACCGTTTCCCGTGGGTTTCTCATCTACTTCCATCTTATTCACCTTCCTATCTTTCTTATCTTTTTTGCTCTTCTCCTTCTCCTTCTTACCTGTATCCATCCCCAAGACAGAAACCAACTGCTTCAAAACGTCTAAAGCCCCTTTCATCCCTTTCGTCTTCTCATCCATCAAGAATCGTCTCGTCACCTGCTCAAACTTTTCATCCCAGTTCCCCAACATATCCCCCGCTTTTGCTCCTCTGGCCAAATGCAGACCAAACACACACACCTCTTTCACTTCTTGATTTTTGATCGTTGATCCTTCCTCCATTGTCTTTTCTAAAACACTCACGATCAACCCCGAAGCTCTCTTCACAAACTCTCGTCCCTCTTTATCATCCACAATCTTGACTTGTCCACATAATGAAGATAACATCAAAAGTCCTTGAGATTGACGATAATCATTCACCGCTTTTTTCTCAATCAATTCCAACAATTCAAACCGAAGATTCCACGCTCGAAGTGGATATCGTTGAAATAATTCCGATAAGAATTTGACGTGGACTTGAGAATTTTTACGTAACATGAAATCTCTCATGGTTTCTTTATATTCTTCCAATATCTCATCTTCTTCCGAAGACTTCGAGGTGGTAGAGCGTAAGAGAAAAAGACTACAGATGGAACATAGAGATGAGAATTCCGATGAAGATGATCGTCGAGCTAATTGATGGCTTTCTTTCATAATTGATCCGAGGGAAGAAGTGGGGGACGGGACTTCTTTGGGTTTCGTGAAATGAGATCGAATGATACTTGTCGCTTTGGTTCCTAAAGAAGATGTACCGTTAGTGGATGAGGAAGAAGAACGGACGAGTTGAAGAAGAGGGAGGATGGTATCGTATATAGCTTGGTTGGATGGTTGTTTTCGTATGAAAATGTCAAATAGGTCAAGAATCCGATTTTTGAAATGAAGGTTTTCAGTTTCAAGTACTAAATATCAGCATGATCCTTCTCAGAGATTACAGCTGACCATTCACCTATTGACAATAAGGTGGGAGATGGGGAATTGTTTGTAGATGATGGGTGAGATTGAAGTCAAGTATGTGATGTGGTATAGAGGAGCATGAAAGAGGGGAAAGAAGTTTGTGTTCAGGGTTGTAGGCAGATTTTTCAACTCACATTTGAGATCAGACTTTCTATTAGACGCCGCTCTTTGTTTAAACGCAGCGGCGAGCTGTTCATCAACTTTCATCATTTGTTCATCGTCCCAATATTCTTCCTCTGAACTTGAATCGGAAGCGTTATCCCCATTCACTCCATCCTCCAGAAGATCGGTCACTTGAAGTGCTTCTGCTACTTTTCGTCTGAAATCAGGGTCGACAGGTGGTAATTCTTCTTCATCATCGTCATCTTCATCTTCTTCCTCCTCCTCCTCGTCTTCCACGATACTTTGCCCTCCCTCGCTATCATTTTCTTCTTGGTCCTCATCACCGGCATCACTCAATTCTTCCATATCTTCCTCTGACCCATCTTCGTCCTCGACATTGGCAGAAGCTTCCAACTGCGCTACTAGATGTCGTACACTTGACGATGTGAATTCTCCAGCTACCATTCCCACCACCAAGTTAGCCAAAGATCGAAGATCGTTTGAACCTTTATCCAGAAGAGCAATGAGAGTATCGAGTAACATGTCTATAGCCGGTAGGTTGACATCCGCTTCTTTTGACGTACTTTCTCGAGCTGATGATTCTTTGAGACCGAACATCTTTTGAGAAGCTGCAATGGTCTCCTACACATCAGCCTTATGCGAAAATGGAATGGAAGTGACGACTCACTTCAAGCATTTCCAAAGCATCTTCATTTTCGTCATATGTCTGAATGATCAAAAAACTCAATAGGATCTCCACACCCTTGACGACTTCATTCCCCTCGACCTGAAACTGATTAGCAAAAGCTATAGAGAAAAAAAGGGATGATTTACCTTGTCTAAAGCTTTGAGCGTCTCGATACCAGCCTCACGACCAGCTTTGATCTCTTTGTCGGCTTCGGAAATGATTTTCAAATGAGGGTTCGTTTGCAGAGAAAGGAGAAGTTCGAGGATTCGTCTAAGCCAGAGTTTGTTGGAAGAATCACATCCCTGTTTACGTGAAGCTGTCTTGCCATCGCCTGTTCACATCAGCCCCAACCTAGACAACAAGTTTGAAGTCAATGATGGAAACTCACCTTTGGGGCTCGAAACAGTGGTCACTTCCACAAGACACGAAAGAAGTTTTGTCCTACATAGAGCGGCTGTAGATTCTGACAGGGGAGGTCTAGGACTTTTGGACAACTTTTCATTAACACTGCCCCACTGTATAGGAAGAGATATAGGACATACTGCTGTAATGTCGCCCTTCTTCGTTGTTTTCAAAATAACGAAAAACCCATGGACCAGCAAAAATTCCAACACAGAACTTATCCACTGATCATCTTTAGGTACGGAACCATTCCGCACCAAAGCCACCATCTGATTCAAAGCCCACGTTCTTTTGTCTTCCAATCCTTCCAAATCTTCAGAGCTACAAAGTCAGCTTAACCTAGAGCTACACGTGTTAAGCTTACTTCGAATCATCGCTGACGATCATGTCCTGGAGATACCTCACATATTCCTTCACCCCATCCAGATTCAGAGATCCCATGATACCCTCCACAGTTCGAGTTTTTGTGATTTTATCGAAGTTGGGTTTCCCATGTTTCCCCACCAGTTGACTCAAGAGGGTGAAACCGACATTCGGGTTGGTCTTCACTACATCCTGGACGATTTGAGCAACGTGCTGGGCAGCTTTGTGAAGGTATCTATCGGAAGAGGATAGGTTGTTCATCCAACACCGCATGAAGTTTGGTGTGAAGATCAGGGGCATCTCATTAGCGGAAAGAAGAGGGAGGGCACGGGAGAAAACTTGAAATCCCCAGTATTTTCGTTGAGAGGAGGACGAATTGGCGAAGAGTGATTCTAATGGTTAGTCCTCACTCGTCTTGGCTAAGATCGGTAGGGAAATTGTGTTTCAGGTTGAGTGAGTAAGAGAGGGGTTTAAAAGGGCTTGAAAACAAATGAGAAATAGAACACATAGAATAGCCCAGGAAATGGGGAATGGGACAAATAGTAGGGTAAGGAAGAGTGGCGCAACTCAAGAAATGTGATAGGACTGACCATCGACACATACTCGGAAAAAATCTTGGAAAGGAGCTTGAGAATTATCAGGCTTTGAAACGAAGTAACTGTCCAACATGACATCCCAAACAAAATGTAATTGAGATTTTGAAGATCCGTCCGATGCGGTAGATTCTTCCTCATTCACATTGGACTCCTTCAGGATCTTGGCCAATTGCAATAGATTTGGGCTGGCGAGTAAAGATCCTCTTTTGAATGTAGGTTGTAGTAGAGAATCCACGACCAATGTCTTTCAAGTCAGTATCAGAATTGACACTTCCATATAAAACTCACGGGACGTAATCTCTCCATCAAGCTGACTAAAGCCACTCTCTCTGCTGTCCATCCCTTGTCACCGAGAACAGAGGACAATAATTGAGTTATAGTATTGTCGGCCCATTCCACTTGACTGACACATGCCCCTTGAACAGCTTGTAATAGTCCCCACCATGCAGCCTCCCTCAGCCAGCTCTTGGAATCACCGAGTGATATCAGCTCACTCGTGACTCTTTGAAATGTTTCTTGGTCTGAGGAAGGTCGGAAAAGTGAGTTAGATTGAATAAGAGAAGTCAAACCGAAAAGACGAGCGAAGAGAGAGTCACGTTGTTCGGATCCTTTCATCGAGGCCGAGATGGGAGAGCTACGAAGGAGGAGAGATAGGACCTGAGGTGCTGTGATGGTATGTATTTGAGACAAGAGCTGGAGTCAGTAGTGTAATACAATCACAGAAAAAAATTTGAATCCAGAGAAGAGCTTCCAAGGCAGCCCCTCACAGATCATTCTGAGGAAGGCGAGATGGAGGAGATCGGACATGATGTAAGTGGTGAATGACTAGAACACGACTCACTTCGGTCAAAGCGACAGCAAAACCTAGTCTACTACTTTCTCTAGAGCTTCCCAGACCTCTTACCAATCTCTTGACGGTATAGACCACATCCTCCGCGTTGGATTTCGCTAAAGCTTTATCCAGCAAAATTTCAGCGTTATCATCACTTTCTTCCCCCTCGACTGCTTCATCTTTGTCATCCACCTCTTCTCCAGACTCATCCTCATCCATATCCCCATCTTCTCCATTCTCCTCGTCTCCCTCCTCTTCTTCTATATCGGAACCAGAGTCGACATTAGTGGCTAGAAATGTCTCTTGAAAATTTTGCAAAGACGAAACGAGGTTCACTGAAGCTTGTAGTCGAGTATCCTTTGAAGATGAGGCGAGATCCCAAAATAGAGGCAGAACGTTGGAAGTCATCTTCCAAATGTACTCCGTTTTGACCTGTATGTGGAATAGGTATGAAGGAATGGGATATGTAGAATACCGATTGTTGGATGCTTGGAGAGGAAGAGCAACTTTTTCTCGTGTGGGGCTCCACAAGAGAAGGATAATTTGGTTCCGCCCTTTCACCATAAAGATGGGCAAGCAAAATACGAGTACTTAGCCTATGAATAACCTCATAACCGGTAGCCTCATGTCGCATGCATTGTCATCATTGTCCCACAAGGCAGGTCAAGACATCTGTACTCTGCATTTATCGAAGTCATGAAGAGGATGATAGGGATGACTGGAAGAAGAGATTCAGATGAAGGAATCACGACGACTATGTTCCGTACGTTTTCTTTTCAGAGGTCACTAGGTGTCAAGTGTTGACAGAGCCCAGCTCAGACCACTACTACTGTAAGCCGTTGGTTCCCTTCGATACGGCGTGTGGTTTGACCCATAGTTTGGGGATAACTCTCCTCAAAGCACACAAACAAAGTTCAGGGATAATGATCCAGAAATGTGGATTGTCCTTTCTCTACCGCTGTCCATCACTGACAATTTAGAGCCGGAAGTACAGGCGGATTCATAGGACTTATTGCTGTATGTCCACTTTTCATCGATTTCTGATCAATGAGATTTCAAGGCTGAGGTTACAGGGATTATCAATCTTCATTCTACTATCACTCTTCCTCGGAATCTACCTTTGGAACCGACATCGTCATCGTGTGAGACGTGGACCTACACGAACCATACCTTCTCTTCTGTTCACTGCACCTACCAATACGGACCCTTATGCCGAAGAACCTTTCAGTTATACCATCCTCCCTGCAACTCAAACTACATACTCAAATCAACATGACGCGGAATGGGAGCTTCCCCTTCACACTTCAACTCTCAGAGCGAACCGACATTTGAGAGGCAAACGGGATGATTGGGCAGAGGCAGAAGTGGATTCACCCGGCTTGACAAGACGTGAACATGAGGATTATCCTTTTCACTCTCAAGTTCCTCGCCACCTTTCATCCGGCGGGATGATCACTTCGCCTTCTGACAAGGAAGATCCGAGGGAAGGGGATAGGGTAATGCGAGAAACACCTTGGGGACCGACTCGAATCGAGAATCCTTTCGAGGGGGGAGATGAGACTATGAGATTGAGCCCGGATATGAGAAGTGTATCTGAAAGGGATGATGGTGACAGTGCGGAAGGTAGTGGGTCGAGTTTAGAAAGAAGCGTTAGGATCGGGGAGAAACAAGGGGATGGAAGTAGGTTCGTGGAGACCTTTTCAACAGAGTCATTGGTTTCTTCATGATCCCTACATGGGATCAATATTGTAACTATTTGACTGCTTGTTTGTTGTATATATCATCGTTGGCTTGTGTGAGACAAGGACTCCGAGGAGATGGTGAAGTGAAGGAGATGATGACATGTGATTCGTCTCAGATACGGAGTGATCTTGCGGGGACATTGTTGTTTACATCATGTAGTCGTCATACCCAGTTTGGACGTCTTAACTATTTGTTTATGGACCTTCCTGTGGGATATATCTTTCTTGCGGTGAGATTCAGTTATTGAAGATGGTCGTGTTGCATGACGTCAACAATTATCGCCTTGGAGATGATATTGCCAGGGAAGCGAAAGGTAAACCCTGACCTAAACGTCGGACTTGAAGCGGGCAGGCGGCATCGAGGACATCCACTTTTCTTCCCAAACTAACGAATGACGAAGGTGTTGAGAGACTTGAGTGATATTTGAGCTGGTGATGGGGAGAAGGTAATGATTCAAGGTCAATCTTGATGCATCAAGGAAGAGAGTGTCACATGGCTATGAAAGTCCCCAGGTGGTTTGGGTGTTTCCGATAAATTCGGAAAGGTGACGTATCCGGACGTTGTTGACAATGGATGAAAGTTTGAAGCCGGAATATAACTATGGTACGACTACTGGCAGATTTAATGGAATGAGCACACCCAAGTCCTGATCGTTCAGTTGTTAGTCGTTCCTTACACTCTGGTATCATGGTATCAACGCCATCGCAGGCATCCTAGCGGACCACGAGAGGAGAGAGGTCGGAAGGAGGCACGTCCAACGCGGGGCTCTCGTCATCTCACATTCATTTGTCACTTGATTGCACCACGAACCTACAATACACTTGATATGCATGTTCTCTGCAAACAGAGGTTGTGAGCTTTACTGCTTTCAGAGTCACCAGACAGCTTTGTAGTGTGCTTTGCAATGATTTATCAGTATGTAGTACGAAAGTAAAGGCAGTCGCGTGGGTGGGTTGATTTGGTCCGGTTGACCGGTTGATCGACCATCCACCCTATCGACCAACTTTACCTCCCCCCCAATTCAACCCACCCAACTCACCCTTCCATCTCTCATCCATTGACTCATATCATCTTCTTTCCAGCCTCATAACTAATCCCCCCCCCACGATTCCTTCCCTCCTTCCCCTTCTCTCATTTCTCACCACACTCTCGTCATATCCCATACACTCCCTGAGCAAAGTTGAGCCACAGTAGTACAGATCCCCCTCCCTTGGATCTCCCACTGCCGGCCAGCAGGTGATTCGTGAGAGATACCTACTTCTACCTGCTTTAGTCTCATTTTTGTATTGTGACGTCTGACGTATTTGCACCCTTCGCACATATCTCCCCTCGACGTGAAACCCAACCTCGAATCGCCCCTGGTCCGTCCTCTTCTCTTGCCTTTACACGGAATAAATCGTTCAACCCCGTCAAAGGGTCAGACCCTCTCTTCGTTGGTCCGTTGGGTCATCTTTGAACCGTTGGATCGATTGAAAGGTGGAGTTGGATCGACCAGCACGTTATCTATTGCCGAGAAAAAGAGGTCTAATTCATTCGTTCCTTCGGAAGTGGATTCCCAAAGGTGAAATCGACCAGCCTCACAAGCTTTCCTATCACCGTTCGTTCCCCTCACTTGGTCTATCATTCAACCCATCATCCATTCTCATCCTCTCTCTTTATCCATAGACTCCTCACTCCCTCTCACGACTCCCACTCGACGACCTGAATGAAGATAGTAAGCAGAAAAGAAAGACGATAGAATACAATCACAACGCGCCGACCGCTGTCGAGCTTCCATTCACTCAACTCTTCCTCAACCCGGCTTACTACCCCTTGCAGCATTATAACTCGATCACAAAATCCCAAAGTCGGCATCTCGATCACCCAGTCCGTCGTCAGAGGACAGTGTCGAGCTGTTCTTCACCCTCCGCTTCTAGCACACTTGATCATTGGTAGTGTCCATGCAGGGATAGCATAAGGAGCTCCATTCGCTTCTCTGTAAGTTTTCTCTCCTTCCCCTTGGGCTTCCCATTCTCAAACCCTCTCGATCAAAGCCTCAGGGGGTAGTCATGAGCTTGTTATCAGTGGTGCTGACAATAGTCTTCACCTTAATCCTTATCAGTCACCTCCACCTTCTTCTCCTAGATCATCACTCGGTCAAGTCGCAATCATGGACTTTTCATCCTCTCCCATCCAAGAGACCTTTCCTTCGGCATTTCAGTCTCCCGCTCCTTCACCCACAAAGACCGAATGCGAACTACCAGATGTCGACCGTTCGTTCAACTCTTCCATGTGTCTCTCACCTTGTGATTCACCTTTACCAAGATCACCAAGCTTAGGGATGTCAATGTCCATGCCTATTTCTCCTTCAGCCAAACAATCCAACATGTTATCTGCACCCATGCTCACTTTAAAGCCTCGTCGCCCTGATCCAGTTCCACTGCAATCGTCTCTCTCTTATCGGTCTTCTACCCAGTCCAAGTCTGCTCTCAACACTTTGGGATCAGGTCGTACGTTTGGGAGAGAATTATCACTCAACGTCCCAAGGCCCCCTCCTAACCCCCTGCGAGCGACAAAGACTTTGGGAATGATGCTGCCTCCTGCCGTGCCCGATGCAAAAGGCTTCAAACGTGGAGGTTTACCCATGCAATGGACCGCATCCAATGAAGAGACCGGAGCTGGGACCGGGAAATTAGCATTCCATCCCAGTATGTTTAGAAGAGAGGTGAGCTAGGATTCTAATCATGAGGTCTCCTTCGATTAACCCTCAGACTGAACCCATTCTCTCTCCAAAATCGTCCTCGCCGCTTCAGAATAACAGTATGGACATTGACTCGCCCGTCCCAAGTCGCAAACCCATAGTGGCCTCGTCACCCTCCTTCAGCGGTGGTAAGTCAATAGACGGATCACCGGGTCTCGGAAGCTTCTTCTGCGATTCACCTGCTGGCCCCGCTGCTTTACCTCCCTCCAAACGACGTAGTCTGATCGACTCTTCCCCCGCCTCACCTTCAAGTTCGCCATCTGCCAAAAGGGCGTCTTTAGGATTGAACAGAAACATGGACAAAGTCGCTTCTTCTAGTGCGGCCTTGTTCGGTACAGGTCGTCCGAGTGCGATTGCCACCCGTAGGGCTCAACCATACAAGCGACCCTCACTACTGCCAGTACCATTGACAACCACCGATCGATCCACTTCCGCATCGTCCGCTTACCCAATTTTGTATGCTCCAAAACCTAACACCGCTCCCACAGGAACTTTCCCCCGTGCTGGTCTAGCACCCATGCGTCGGGCGTACTCGGTATGCGACCAACCTCACATGCCTGAGATGAGTGAAGAAGAGAGTGAATATGAGGCTTCTCCTTCTATGGGTGCTCATGCTGAATATGCAAGACGATACGGAAATCGTGTAATACCACGTGCGGACGGTTCCCCCAACTTCAAGCCAATGAGATGTTCCATCGCCGCCACCGGAGAAGGAGTCATGTCCCCTCCGAATCCTGGACAAAGGGGAAAGAAAGTCAGTCCATATGGACCAGGAGGATTACCAGGTTTCGGGGATAATGAAATGGATGGAAAGATTCTTCCTTGTCACAAAGTCAAAGAAGATGGTTTGGTCAGGATCACAGCTGACACATTGGATGATTTACTTCAAGGCAGATATTCCGACAAGATGAGACGGTTTCATGTCCTGGATTGTCGATTCGATTATGAATACGAAGGAGGACACATCGATGGAGCTATCAACGTGAAAAGCATGGACGCTCTTGACGAGTTGTTGTTGTCCGAGTCTAGCGGTGTTCATGCGAATGGTGATTGCTTGCCTAGACCAAGTCGGAGTGGGGAATTAGCTTCGAACCAGCAAGTGATACTTGTCTTTCATTGTGAATTCAGTGCGAAACGTGCTCCGACTTTGTAAGTGTCCTCTATGCTCTCACCCCACACTACGACCACACAGACTGTCTTGTCTCCTCACCCAAGTCATCTCTCCCTGTGGCACATCTCTCCTCGAATCTTTCTTCTCCACCAGCCTCTTCCTGCTATGATATCCAGAAGTCATGACTGACATCCAGTGCCAAACATCTCCGAGCGATGGATAGAACCATCAACAATGCCTCTTACCCCAAGATATACTTCCCAGAAGTGTACATCCTCGAAGGGGGTTATTGCGGTTTTTACAATTCTCGACCTAAACGATGTACACCTCAAGGTTACACTCCAATGGATGATCCAGCTCATTCCGATCGTCGTAATTCCGATTTACACGATTTTCGGAAATTCTCCCGAACGAAATCTTTCACTTATGGAGAGACTCAAGTCGTTTCATCTTCAAGAACACTCCCACCATGTCCTGCATTAGCTTTTGCGGCAGCGTCGGCAGCTGTTGGTAGACGAGGAGGAGGCATGACCATAACGGAAGAAGATCATGATGAAAGTTCTTCTCCCGCAGACCCAAGGGATGACTCTCCTTGTAATCGAGTGGTATCGATGGGAGGTATAGGTCAACCTATATTCGGAACTGCTAAAGCTAGGACGATGGGAAGAATGGGATTTAGTAGAGTGGCTTCGTATGCTGGAACGACCGTTCGACCTAATGCCTAACCTTCCATTCCCCTATCTCACTTCTTCCTCTTCGTTCATTCTTGAACTCATTCGTCTCGACGATATCTCCACCTCTCATACCTTTCCCCACTACGCACCTTCATCCCAATTCTCTTCCCAACTCGCCCGGGGATCTTTGGGTTTCTGTTCACGTTCGACCAAACTGAATCTCAAAGTAACTTCAAAGATCAACAACGACGCCAAGGAGACGAACCGACATTCGCCAACTGTATCATAAATTATCATATCTGTTTAAAAAAATATTCATCCCTAAAACTTCTTTACTTTGCCTGTGAAAAATAATTATATCAAAAGGACATTGGTCTTTGTACCTTGTATCTCTAATGATGGGATTTTATCTGGATCCCGTCACAAGATAGTGTATAGCATTCTGTTGCTCTGCCTGCTTAGTGCTTTTTGCCTTCTGGTGGATTTTTAAGAGTGACCTGGAACGTTGAGTTTCGTGTGGAGGGGTAGTGTGGCGCATTTGGTGATGAAGGAAGAAGGGAATTTGTGAATAAGAGGGAAAAGCGGAAGAAATGTTGATGATCTGGGTATCTTGCATATGTGAATGAATTTGCATGCACTGGGCTGTTTTTTGGGGTCATTCGTCATCGTTGTACGATGCGCTCTGTCGCTCTTACTTGTCATTGGGTCTACTGCCGTGAGCGTTGTGCCAGCGATTCACCAATCAAGCAAGATACTCTGATGACGGGGTGGAAGGCCAAAAGTGGGGTAAAGTGGGGGGAAATCTCTCCTTTGTCATGTCCGTAACACCTCCGATATTCTCACATCCATTCCGCTCATCATCATTCACCACCTCACACCTCACACATCACACGTCACCCCTTACACATCACACAACGCCCACCATACAACACACAACTAACATACCATGTCAACACCACCTATAGTGACATACTTACGTTCTCTCGAAGCGGTGAGAGAGAGATCTGGGAAAATATACCAATTAGCCCTAGAAGGTAAGTTGGATCATTGGGAATATAAAGAAGATAAGTTGGGAGAAGTGGTTGATTTCTGTGTTGCGATTATTAAGGTGAGTAATTTCTCTCATCATCGTTCTGCCTTTTTCATCTCCTCTCCGTGGCACTCTCACAGCTATCTTCTCACCTTCGAACCCCTTCTCATAGCGTTTCCATGACTTGCACTCTCCGACCTCACTCATCTCTCGAAGCCTGGAATCGATATGTTCCTCAACGTACTGGTGGAATACCCAGCCCCTTCAACCTTCCAGAGAAAATATGTAATGCTGTCTCTTCATCGATTAACTTGGATATTTGTGATTCCTTCACAAAGTGTCATGTCGATCGTGGACTACAATTCGGATTGAAATAGTAGAGGGATTAGTGATTCATGGAATGAGCTGATGGTAGCGTGATTTTGGGACGAAATATGATAAAGTAAGCTACGTTCTGCCAAGTGGTTATTGTAAGCTAGCTTATTATTAGATACCCCGTGAGCTTATACTATTTCTGAGGCCATTTACCCCTTTCAATTCCATCTTTAAGCTCCGCCTGCAAAACAGTGACCTCTCCCTCTTCATTGGATGGAGGGCCCTGGTGGAATGTCAGGGAGCTATCCGTTCAAGACTACGTCCGTCGACCGTGACATTCGGTACCACGGGAGTAGAGACATGAGATAAGATGCAGAAGAGAGGCAATCTATCAGGCTTCACAAGATTTACGAGCTCACTTCGCAGCTCATTGCAGGAGAAATCACTTTTATTCACCTAATCAAGATCGTATTTCCATCCTCCTCTCTCATCCTGATTTTCCTAAAGGAAAAGTCGACCGTGCAGCCGCTCTCATAGATCTGTACCTCGTGTCTGTTTTGCTGGACGCAGGAGCAGGAGCTGATTGGATGTACACTGAGATAATCGACGGAAAGGAAGTTTGGAAAGGCGGGAGAAGTGAAGGATTAGCAGTGGCGAGTTATCATATGTTTTCAGAAGGGATCTTTTCGAGTGAAAGGGGGAATAAATTCCAAGTAGATGGTGAGTTCAATTTTCTATCACATCTAATCTATTCTCTCTTTCAAGGCCCAAGTTCGGTTTTATCAGGATGTCATAGGAGGTTTCCCATTTGTAATACCTTTCAAATCTGACATATCAGCCAAAGCCCTTCAATCGTTGACAGTGGAAATTCTCACGAAACATCTTCAAGTATCATCTTCCAACCCTATGGCAGGTCTTGAAGGAAGATGTAATCTACTCATTTCTCTCGGTTCTGCTTTACAGGCTAGACCGGATATTTGTGGTAATGGTCGTCCTGGGGATATGCTCCGTGAGTGATTTCAATTCTTCTTTTCTCCCGGAATCATTATCACTACCTCCATGATTACCTACTAATTTCTACACCATAGGAGGTTTACAAGGTGTTGGGAATTCCGGTTTTGATGTGAGGTTTATCTGATATATACTGATTGAACAAGACTATTTCCAAAAACATCTCGATCAATCAAACAAACCTATCATACTCCCTCTCTCAAACTTTTGGTCAACACTATTCGAACTACTCCTTCCCATTTGGCCCTCTCGTACCACCCTACCTTCTTACCCTGATTATCCATTGGGAGACGTATGGCCATGTCCTTCACTTGATCATTCCCTCGAATCTTCCGGGATAAAGAG
Organism: Tremella mesenterica DSM 1558; assembly: GCF_000271645.1. Taxonomy (NCBI): domain Eukaryota; kingdom Fungi; phylum Basidiomycota; class Tremellomycetes; order Tremellales; family Tremellaceae; genus Tremella; species Tremella mesenterica. The sequence goes on along the minus strand of NW_006711238.1, from coordinate 464,802 downwards.
AGAAGAAGGAGATTCATTTATCCCTTTTCATAAATTGACACAATGGTTATGTTATTCTCTTGTGGATGCTATTGAGAATGAAGCTGGTTGGAAAGTTGATAGAGGTAAAGGTCAAACTGGATTACCAGAGGTGAGTCTAAAATCTGATTGAAACATATTGCCACTTTCCTCAAGTTCCCTTATCACTTCAGTACGCGATTCATCTGTAAAGTGCAGTATATCCGTACAATTCATGACTTCATGATCCAGTCAATCTTGTTAGGAACCTTTTTGTCAGTAGCTTGATGGAAGCTCACAACTCGATAATTGACAAAGAGAGGGAAGACAAGCTGATACAGTAGTATCGTAATGGAGGTCTATTGGTAGATCACGATGTAATCATCATCCGTTCTGAGACTTTACCTCCGGATTCTTTTCCTAAAGGAAATGATCAACCTCCTCTATTACAACCTTCTCATCCCGCTGTTGTAGAATGGAGAGCTATGACCGTTATTTGTCTGTGAGTTCATTCCCCACCTTCCATATCTCCCGAACGAATTAGAATGTGAGTTGAGTTTTGGTTGATGAACAGAGATAAAATTCACCAGCTCATCTGTATCAAATTAGGTGTGGACGAACAAACTTTATCCCTGGCTCAAGTTTTGGAGGCTGCTACTTGGAAAGGAGGCAGGGAAATTGCAAAGATTAAACGTATTGGAGGTGGTCGTAAGTTATTCTCAAATACCCTTTGTCATCATGTAACCTTCCGACTTTGTGCGATCCGGCATCAGTAGAGTATTTGTACTGAGTTCGCCCAGTCCTTCTCATCTTCACCGCTTTGACCATCAGGCAAAAGCTGACGAATTAGCTCCAGTGGATATTATCAGCGATGGAACTGTCTTTTGATGTCATTCATGAAATACGATAACGACGAAGACCAATGACCATATCACTTTCAATTGACATTATGTTGATGAGTTCATTGTCATGTAGATGAAAACTTCATGCATTCCATCACTTTCATCACTCCCATTCATCGATATCTAATGCCCATGTCCATCATCTTCCTCTCTTTTCTCAGGTGCGACAGTTATACTATCATCTATCCTCAATAAACTAGTAGCAGCTTCAAGAGCACTTTTAAGACTTTTAATCTTACTGATGGTAGGTTCCAACACACCTGCTTGACGATTATCCACAACGTCACCTTTCAAAAGATCAAGACCGTAAAACATGAGACCACGTTGAGGATCCGAGACTGGTGCACTTTGTGCGGCATTGTGATAAGCTCGGAGTTTGGCAACTAGATCGGTGGAATCTTTCGCGGCGTTATGAGCCAGAGTCTTTGGGATTGTAAGTAAAGCAGCTGCGAATTCCGCAATTGCCAATTGTTCCCTTGAGCCCTAAATGTCAGCTCTTCCTCAAGTGGCCAACTGATCTCTCGATTATTCGTATCATTCCCGTTACGCCACTTCACTCTCGTACACCTCTCACCACTTGAACTGTTACCAGTACCTTTCCCACTCTACGTGAAAATCAATGGCGGCAAGATTTGAGTATTTTGGATGGTTTACCCATGACAAAAAGAGCAGGCTGAAAGAGGTAGATGTGGACGGTTGAAGGTGACTCACCAAAGTCGTAGCGAAATTCTCCAGGTAGATAGATAAGGCAGTCTCCACAGCTCCTCCACCAGGAACTACACTCCCACTTTCCAACGTCCTCTTCACTATGCTCAACGCATCATGTAAAGCCCTTTCCATCTCATCCAACATATAATCGTTTGCTCCTCGGAGTATCACACTGGAACTGCTGACTGCTTTTGTACCTTTGATCAAGATCAACTCATCATCACTGATACGTTCCTGTACCACCTCATCTGCGAATCCAAGTGAAGAAGCTTCGAAAGTTTCATCCCCTTCCAAGTTGGCGAGAGAAGATACGAGAGTGGCTCCTGTTGCTCTAGCGATACGACGGAGATCTTCTTTTCTGCACCTTCGGACTGCCATAGCGCCAGCTTCTACGAATTCTTTCAAACATAGGTCGTCGATACCTTTGGTAGTGAGGACAACATTGGCACCGGTAGCGAGGATCTTGCGTATGCGTTCGAGGACCATTTCACTCTCCCTGTCGGAGTCAGTGAGATTCACAAGTTTCAACACACTGGTTGAATCGGACATCCTTCTCAGACCAGAAGAAAGTCAAAGACGCACAAGAATCTGAGGAGAAAGAAGAAAGAAAGAAAAGACAAGGGGTAAAATTTACTCACCTAGCCCGGATCGCCTCCAATTGATCGGGATCATCGATGGTGATGTTCACTCCTAGATGCATACGTTGCTTTGCCAAGTTGATATCAAGACATGCGATTTTGGCATTGGTGATTCGTGTTTTCATGGCTTAATGATCAGTCTCGTCGTCTCTCACATGAATCCTGATGACTCAGGTTGTTCTGAAGTAAAACAGCCAGCAGACAAGATGGGCGTAACTCACCTTGACTAGCCACGGTACAATTTAACGCATACCCTTTGACCATGAAACTCTCCCTAGCGCTCTTGCCATGCGCTTTTAGTACGTTGACAGCTTTGACAGGGTACTTTTTCTCTCCTCTGGGATCAATCGTCTTGACCGCCATCATGGCATCGACAGCGAGAGGAGCGAAGAAATCATCGTCGCTACGCATCAGCGGGCCCATCATTATGCTTTAATGGAAGGTAATCCTTACGCAGAGAGGATCTTTGAACTCATGGAGGTTTTAGCTACGTTGACGAGACATTCTCTTCCCAACTTGTCGACCTTTGTGGAGAGTTGTTCAGCCATAAACCTGCATGCTTCTTTGCACGCGAGTCTGTGCGTGAGCCACGTCACAATCGCTCAGTCGTTCACGAAATCGCTTAAAGATCAGAGAGACACGAGTGAAGTGAGATGAAAGCTTTTCTTGATGACATTTGACAGTTATGATAGAAGTGACAGCCATAGGAATGGTGGGTAAAAGACTAAACTCACCGATATCCCGTTATGACAGTAGTTGGGTGAATTTTATTCCGTACCAACTCATTCGCCCTTCTCAATAATTCAGAAGCGAGCAACACCACACTCGTCGTCCCATCCCCTACTTCTTTATCTTGTTGAGTAGCAAGTGACACGAGGATCTTCGCAGCTGGATGTGTGACTTCAAGCAGAGAAAGGATGGTAGCGCCGTCATTGGTGATGGTCACATCTCCCACATTGTCCACTAACATTTTGTCGAGGCTACACTCAGTCAGCTACCAGAATTTGCTGAGAGAGATTTTCCAGCTCACCCTACAGGACCAAGAGAAGATTTTAGGATGTTTGACACGGTTTGACAAGCCATGACTACTCATTCAGCTCTATCCGTCATCAGAGGAGGTGAGAAAATTACTGACCATTCTGATCTCGTATTTCCGCCCCACTGACTCTTGTCCCACCAAGGAACAGGCCCTATTTATTAGCTCTTCTGTCATTTCCGCAACATCGAGCTTACAGATCTGGGATCACGTTGATACATTGTTGCAGCCATGTTGGAATGTGATGCTGAGGGAAGAGAAGAGAGGCAGGGGGAGACAAGACGAACAGAGCGTGAACTTTCGAGCGGAATCAAAATTCCTCCACCAACTCCGGCCATCTGCCGTGACTCGTCAACGATGGACTATGTAACTCGCGCCATCACTATCGAAACATGCCAATGAGACCCTTTCTTGTCCTTATCTCGCTGCCTCAAAGCTCAAGGATCTCAGCGGTGGTGTCAAAATTTCCACGAGGGCACTCAAATGAGAGAGTAAGATGGACCACCCGATCATTCCCCTCGGTTTTTCGGACATATGCCACTCATACGGAAAGACCGTTCACACCTCCTTCTCATGGTGCCTCCGGTGGATCAAGCTCCAACACTTCTTCAAGAGCAGCACAAGAGATATTCGCGAAACTTGACGCGGAGGCTTTGAGGAAACAACCACTAGGACAGGAGACCGTGGGACCTTTTCCTCTTGGTGTAGGTCCAGGTGGAAGGAGTCGAGCTTGGAAGAGATGGAATGAACTTGGGTTGGGTGGTAAAAGTGAGTGATTGTGTCCTCCTACTTCATTATCACATTCAATCTTGAGTGAACCTCAACGATGCAGTGACAAAGTTGCATGATAGTTCTTCGCAGTAGGACTTTGAAACAGCGGAGACTGACTCAAAATACCCAGTAGACAAAAAGATTTAGAGGTGTCAGAGAGAAGTAGTCGCTAATGATAAGTATGGCGAACAACCCAACAAACAGGAAACATAACTGTCATCGCCCTAGGTTTCGGACTGTTCGCCATCCTCGCTTTCGCCCTTACCACTGAACTATTCGCCAAAAATTCACCAAGCGTGTTATATTCTCAAGCTGTAGATTTGATCAGAGCGTCCAATGCTGTGAGTACTCATCATCTCTCCTATATTCTCTACGCCTTGTTCACCGAAAACATACCGTTATTTATCCTATTCAACACTTTGTCCATCTCCCGGTCTGTGGCCCACGTTTCAGGAATGAAGAGTATGTTAGACTGTACTGACATTTCAGCTCAACCCTCATCTTCTTCCCCCACTCACATTCACCCACTCACCTCAATCATCCGCTCCCGTCCGAGGCTCCCCACCTCTGGCTCATCGTATAATCCGACATCCTCATTCAGGTAGAGATCATCTTCTCCTCACTTTTTTCGTGCATGGTAGAGGTAAAGATGAACCTGAGACTCTTGGATGGGCAAGAAGGTGGTACGCCTTAGCTGAAGGATATGCCCGTCAAGCTGCTCTTAATTTAGGTATCGTGAACTCTCCAGAAGAAGAGAAAGAAATATTACCAGAGATAAAAACTGTACCTGAGAAAGGTTTGAATCTGGGGAATATGTTTGGGGGATTGAGTTTAAAACCCGTCAAAGTGGAAAGACGACAGAAGGGGACGGTACCTCCTGGTACGTATAAGATTGGGGAGGTTCGAGCGGATTATGTCAAGGTGAGTTTCGTCTTGATCTCCCTGAACTACGAACCATCGCTTCAGAGAGGGTATATGAGCGACCCGCAAGTGAGATGATACAATTACTTCGTCAGACCATGAGAGCATCAGACACTGATGACAGAACGCTTCTGGACAATTCACTTTACTCTCACTTGTCATCGACATACCTTCTTCCCGTGCTACCCATCCCAGTCGAGCGGTGGTATTTTGGTCACCGGAAGCGGACACTGAAGGTCTACTCGGACGAAGAGCATGAATGCGACCCCTTTCTTGAGGGCTGAGGACAGTGTGGCACACTGTTTCACCAAGAGCCACTTTGCCGAGTGAACTTAGGGAGTTCCGCTTCGCATTCCTGATGGAAGCGCGCCTGATGTGGACAGGCGGCAGGCGGGAGAGACTGTGGAACTGAAAAGGAGTCATAGGGGGTAGAAGATCACAGGGTATCAAAGAACAGAGCTATGGGTGTACAACAATGCATAGGCTTCCCTGCAGGACGTCCATATGATATTTATAATCGCTTTTAGTCGACATTAGGGGTCTGAGCACGCCGATATACGCGGTATAACGCCCAGTCAAGAAAAAGTTCGAGGTGTAGCTAAGGGGAACGTCCGGTTTAGACCTATCTGGAGACATGGCATATGCTTTCGCGTGGCAATTTTAGGTAATATGAGATGCGGGGTATATCGAATGGCTAACGAGATGTAAAACATAGGAAATGATTAAGAACGAAGGGTGACTTTATGAGCACAGAAGGCGAAGAGACGTTGGTAGAACCGGGAACTGGGATTGTTGATCTTACACGTCAGCCCTCGTGCACGGTAATTGCTGCACGCCCGACTAAGACAAGCGGAGAGAAGTGAAGGAGAGGATGGATCAGGGATAGTGCAACGGGCGTAGGTAGGAGATAAGCAACTCACCTCGGTCAAACATCCCCGTTGCAATCGCTTTAAATCATTATCGTCATAGCCATACCCCCTTAGGCGTGGTAGTATGGCCTTCATGTTGGCAGCGATCACGGTTGAGTGCATCCGGCCTGCCCTAGCAAGTTGGTGACATTCTGACGAATCAGCAAAGGCTGCAGCTCGGTCTCCGAGTCTGTCACGATTCGGGCTGAAAGCAGGAGAGAGACGGATGTCACAAGACGAGGAATGATCAACGTAAGTATACACTTGGAGTCAGCGGGAGCAGAGGGAGACGAGAGACTCACCACCTGTCATATAACCCGCACAGGGTATTCCAACCTCGGAGACGTACACCGGACAAGCACTGTGGTCAGGACATTCCACACCGCAGGAAAAGTAGAGAGGAGCACTGACTAGACGCCAGAAGCTTCGAGGGCAACTAACATACGTGAAGGTGTTGAAATGTCAACTTCTTATCAGTCTCATCGTGGTAACACCAGAACGACTCACTCGAGCGGTTCGCAAAAGCGTTTTGCACACATGTATCCCAAGTTCGCATACACTTTGGCAGTTCACCATGAGCGCTATGCTGTGGGGTCAGTGCGCTGTCACTATGCGCCTCGAAAGCGATGCGAAGTGAATGAACTTACGAATGTGGGTTCGGGCTCGACGATAATCATCAAGCCGTTCTGCTTCAAGATAACAGCAAGGCGCTCGATGAAGGACTGGTAGTTTGGAATCTCGAGTAACATACACTTGACATGGATTACGTCTGTGGATCAGCAGTCTTGATCGGTAGCTATTAAAAAACTTCTGAGACCCGAGAATGTACCCCGGGCGTCGGTAAGGCATAGGGAAGAGCTCGGAGGAAAATTACCAACCGAAGGTTTCGCGAGGGAAGGCAGTCAGGGGTTGAGTCATGTCGACGGTCATGAAATCGACATTGCCATGCTGAGAGATACCCGGAGAGAAATTTGTCCATTGACAGCTATCGTCGGTCAATAGGGAAATCAACGTTAGACATTGACCGACTCACTCGACCCCAGTGATATCAGAGAAGGGTTCTTTGTTCCCTGATTCAACAGCCCACGTACCTGTCTCATCAGCATGGGCAACCAGACGGATCATAAAGCTCGCCAGTTCCCTAACGATCAGCCCACCCACCTCAAACAGTCAAAGGTCAACTTACTGTGCCCACATCCAGCACTCTGCTCCGCCTCCCTGTGGCGTGAATAGAGGCGAGATGGGAACCGATTAGTCTGGACTCGTTTGGCTCCAGGAACGACTGATGAATGGTATGGTTGATATCTAGCCTGGGTCCGTCAGCGGACTCGGGATGTCAAAGGGAAGTACGAACCGCTCCTTTTCGTTTAGTTCGGAGATTACAGTGCTATGTCTCCGATGGAGAGCGCCTCGCATGTCTTGCTGTCTCTGAAGACAGGAGAAGGAACGGTCCGCCGAACCCGTGGTCGACGGCCGCGGGGAAGGGAGATGAACCCGATCAACAAGCTTGTGGGGAGGTATCATAAGCTCGGTCGAGGTCGGAGTAATGGCGATGTCCAGACAAGCCGGAAGGGAAGGGATCTTACACGCGGTGGTGCAGCGTGACCGACGGGCGAGGGGGTGTGAACAATGGAGTCGTTTTGAAGGGAAGTTGTGGGAATATTGGTAAGGAGAGACTAGTTTGGGGGCATGAGAAATCTTCTGGACATTTCGTGAAACGAAACGTCTCTCACGAGACGTGAGATAGCGATGAGAGGGCGATTTGAGGAAAGAGTGAGATAGGCGTGACGCTAAAATTGGAGGAAGGCACAAGGAAGGAATGTCATTGGATTCTAGTGACACGGGAGAGAGGGGTCCCGAGCGGGGAGGAGACAAGGGGCCCATTGTTGATGGAGCAAGCTTTATACTATGACGTACGGTGGTTCGACTGGGTTGGAAAGTAGTGGTCGATAGCTCGGCGTCGATGGGTCGAATACGAACCACTATAGTAGGTCCCTTGGTGTCGGAAGGGCGGTTGATTGTTACGTCAATATAAGACCATTCGTTCGGCGACCGTTTTTCAATGGTATCGGCGGTTCTCTCGGGGGATCGGCCAAGTACACGCCGACGTACGCCGAGCCGATTGTCTTTTTGACAACGGAAGTGGGGGTTGACCACCTTTCAACCGGACGTCACAGCGGCCAGCGGGTTGCTGGTCGGCCACAGCGGCGTGTTCAACGTGGGTCGTGGTAAACGAGCAGATGGTACGTCCTTAGATATCGCGGGACGCGGGATCAACGGAAAGGGAGCCTGCCGTGTGAGTTTCAATGGTCAAAGGTCTAGGTTGAGGAGAGTCTCCCCCCTATGAGGGAAAAAAAAGAATGTGATGGAGAAAAAAGTGACGAACCGTCCGAACCGGAAACCGGAATTAGGATCGACAAGAGTCGGACCGCACGGACGCCCTGGGTTTAATCTATCACGATTGTTCCGGCGTTTGAAGTGAGCGACTGTGGAGAGAAAGAGAGACTAGAAGTGAACTAGAGCTTGGTCCCTGACAGTCAGATTGGAGTCGAGATCAGCTACCGGTCTAGTGGTTTAGACCATTTATCTTTGCCGTCTCGAAGACCCATACGTACAATGACCAGGGCGGTGTAGCACGTAACGCTTAGCGAATGTCTAATTGAGGGCACACACGGATCTTGTAACTCTTTCCTTGTGCGAGCGCCGAGGGACCGAACCGCCCCGTTTTACTTCGTTATCATATAGCCCAATTGCCAATTGCGCATCGCAACAATTTCTAGGCGTCCTGTGATCCTGTGAACCACAAGTTTTGCTTTGTTCTAAGCCTGCGCCCCGTCAGTCTGAGAGCATTGGCAGTGTGCGGACACACCATGTTCCTTTCCTACGCCCGAATTTCGCTCCTTTACAGCTCGCATCGGCGGACCGGTCAGTCACCTCGCTTCTCTACTGTCCTTGAGGACACCATTGTTGAGTTCTCACGGTATCATCCCCCGGTCCGCACAGAGTGACTTCCATGCGTCAATGAACAATGAGTGATGAGAACTCGAGAGGAGGGGGTTGTATCACTTTTCGGAAGAACGCGATCAGTCGGTCGGTCGTCCGATCACCTTAATGAAAGACCAGACCTCCCTCATTAGACATTTGATGGTCAGGCCGCGGGACTTGTTCTTCTTGAATGTTCTTTCAGTCGGACCTGAATGTGCCTAACGTGAGGCGTCTTCTAGGAAGGGCCGATCAGTACCCTTCTCGGTAGTGCGGTGGGGGAGAGGCGCAGGTGTTAGGCGCTCGGTGTCGGCGTCGGTTGATGCGGGTCTTGCCTCGTATGGCGTATTACTTTGTCGCTATTCGTATTTAACGCAAAGAGTAGCTTTCGATGCAACGAAGGAGCATAGAGATCGACAATGAAAGTCCCGTTCGGCACTGTACCTCTTCCACCGACGGGGTTTCAGTGATCAGTGAAGGGTTTCGCACGCTCGCATGGAGGAATTCGCAGTACGATACAATCGAAAGATGATACCGCTGACGTGCTCGTTTTGACTCGACACAACTTGGGACTAGTCGTGAGCGATCTCAATCATTTTGGCCCCCCGCATGATAGGAAACGGTACCGCCCTCGGGTCCTTTGGTCGCGTCACGTCGTGAATCGTTGTCGTCGGGCATCGATCGGGAAGGATCAGCCAAACGCCACTGGAGCCACCACTAAACGGATGTATCGAGAGGTGGAGGTACATAGTCAGATGAGCAAGGGCGTGCAGTTGGCGTGTATCAAGTAGGACCAGTTGAAAAGCGGCGCTCAGGCCGTGTTGAGGAGCGGTTCCACTTCCTGCGAGATTGTTTCATTAGCTCTCTTGCTCAATCGCCGGCTTGACGTTAATTTTACCAATGAAGGCGACGCAGTCCCAATAAGCACTGCGCCACCCCCTTGGAGCATGATCAGCAAAGGCTGGTCGCTGGCGTACGCTAATACTCTGGTCGGATGGGCAGAAGAGAGGGTAGAAGAAGACATCGGTACATCGAGTAACGCTAGTACGTGGAGCATTTCACAGTTTCACCCCTCGAGCGGGAACAGAAATTGAGCGGCGATGGCCGCTTCAACGCGTTTACGCGCGCCGCTCACGCTTGCACACCATCCACACCAACAGGCATTGAAGATTCAGAGGTTAGAGACATTCCAGTAGGACCATGACGTCTCGGCCGCAATCTTCTAGCTCTGGCTCGAGCTCTTCTCTAGAGTCTCTTATTTACTCTCTTGTTCCTTCTTTAGCTCCGACAGGCCGCCGACGTCTCCCTTCTGAGTCCCGAAACAGTAACGGTCGCCCGTCGACAGCCGGCTCCCGACCGGTCAGCAGAGCTGAAGATGACAGAGAAGAGAGGGTTCGCCGGGCGAAGGTCGACGAGCTCCTCGTTCTGTGTGAGGAGCTCATGGATCCTGTACGAACTCCGTCGACCACACCCGTGTCCCTCGCAACTTTGCCGGATCAGGCGAGAAGGATGTTGCTGATGTCTGCAAGGGGTCAGTCGCGGCCAGGTTCAAGAGTTGGAGGAAGGAATGACGATGCAGAAGGGCCATCAAGCAGAGCTCTTCGATTTGGAGCCTTGTGGAGCAAGTTGGAAAAGGGGGTGCGTACCTGGACTATTATGGATTGTCAAGCTGAATCGACGACAGAAGACTCTGACATCTCCTCTTCCTCATCTTCAATTCCTCCTCGCCCTGTCAAATATGAACCCGGTCAACCCAGCTTCCACCTCTGGGTCAGGGGGACAATCCTCACTAAGAGGAGCTCCAGTGTTTCCTGCCACGCAGACCACTCCAGTCTCGTCTTCTTCTCGGACACCACTGGCTGAAGTGCAAGCCAATGGGCTAAACTTCACCGCCTGGAGCGGGAAGGGCAAGAGTAAGGCTGAGATTTTGAAGGCATGGAGAACATCAAACGGTTTGTCCGCCCTTGCGCCAGTAAATGATGTATCTGATAATAGCAGGTCAACCCCCTTTCCCAGACGTCCTACTTTTAAGGGATTGTTTGTATCTCCTCCAAGGTATAGACGGACGTTATGTTCGCTTCGCCCTCAGGCCTCCCCACGAGCAGAATCCGTATTTGACCGACAAGGGCAAGGCTGGTGACGGCACAGCTTTTTCTTTGGGCAAAGAAGGAACAGGCAGTCTACCCGCTAGCGATGAGGATCAGGTCGTGGGCATTGATATCATCGTTGATGAAACCAAGGTATGCGGGGGACCGGGATCCTTTATAGATGAGACGCTTACTCACAGGAGGGGCATATTTCACAATCCATACGCACATTGCTTGCAGATCTATCTGAGATGGGAATGCTGTACAGAAGAGTGACACATTTCCTGGAGACCCATCAAGCGGGCCAGAGTAAGGGGGGGATGACGGAGCAAGTGAGTACACAGTCTCACGAAGGGTCACTCACAACTGACCGTCTTCAGAGCCTATGTCATTTCCTTCATCACGAGCTGTCCGAGTATCACCGTCTGCTCGCAGTCCTCGAGTCACAAATGTCGCTCGGAGAACCTGAAGCCAACAGTCCTACTGCGGAAACTGAGGGGTCCAGGTTGACACTCTTACGCCTTGGGCTATGGACTGAGGAAATGAGGCTCAAGCTCAAGCTCATGACCAATGCCGTGGACGATGCGACATGTACGTATATCCTTCTCCGTATGTGACCATTCTCTCGCTCATATGTAGCATTACACGGCGGAGCTCTAGTGTCTCACATCCACGCTAGCACCTCTCATGGTGATCCCCTGGTAAGGACGTTCATGGACCGTATTTTGGAAGAAGTTTCGAAACCATTCTTCCTTACTCTACAACGGTGGATCTTCTCCGGCGAGCTCCATGACCCCTTTCAAGAATTCTTTGTACAGCTCAACCCTGATGCGTCGGTACGTGTCGGTCGAGAAAGTCCATATAATCCTGGAGATACCGGATTTGAGGGTGGCATGGATGCTGCTGGGGGTCCTGATGAGGCACATAAGGTGTGGGAGAAGAAGTATGTGTTTGTGAAGAAGATGGTTCCGGGCTTTGTGAGCGAAGAGTTTGCTAAGAAGGTCAGTGAATCTGTGTTGTCAAAGCATTGGACTGGATTGTTGATGTCAGATCTTCTCTACAGGGAGAAGTCTGAATTTTATTCGGTACAACTGTCACGATAATGATTGGATTGAAACACAGGCCAAGATAGCCAATGCAGGCCAGGGTAAGAGATTTGGACGTGATCGAGCTCTTCGCCAGCTGACCGAAAGCCCTGAAATATGGTGATCTGGCTGGGCTGGAAAGATCGATAGATGACGCGTATTCCATCGCCAGTCAAAGATTATTGGAAATCTTCTACGACAAGCTCAACCTGATGGATCACCTGAAAGCGCTGAAGTCGTACCTCATGCTGGGTGCGGGGGATTTCGCAGAACTGCTCATGGAAGCTTTATCGTGAGTTGGGCAGCCCCGTTGCTACCGCTCACTTCAACCACCATGGTGTCCGCGCCTCTGCATACCCGTCAAGTCTGTCTCCAAACCTTTTGGCATTCCCCCTCCGGGGAGGGAGAGGAGTTTAGTGGCAACAGGGTTGAAGGGGATGAAAGCTCATCTCAGACCACGTCTAGGCAAACCTGCCATTAGCCTGTATCGTCATCATCTCACCTCCGACCTCGAAACAGCTATCCGATCCTCAAACGCGCAATACGACCCTCCCGATGTCCTACGTCGACTGGACGCACGTGTACTGGAGTACTCTCATGGTGAAATAGGATGGGATTGCTTTACCCTGGAATACAAAGTTGAGGCTCCTCTGAACGCTGTACTGGATAACAAAGCCATGGTGGAGTATGAGCGTGTATTTCATCATTTATGGAGATTGAAGAGGGTCGAAGCTGCTTTGACGCAAGGCTGGATGAGGGTGACGTCTGGTAGCAGAATGTTTGAGCGAATACCTGGTGCGTTGGTCTCGTTCAAGATCACACCTTCACATGCGTCACCGAACCCGGACCACATAAGACAGGCCTGCCTGAAACAACAATTCTCCTCTGACATAGTCGTCAAATGTGTAGGACACAAATGAGGGTTGGAGGAGGTCGTGCATGTTGGAACATGACTGACTCCCAGGCCTCACTAACGACTGGCATCATTGTCGTGTCGTGCAAGCTGAGATGGTTCACTTTCTCCGGCAACTCCAAGCTTTCTGTCAGCTCGAAGTCATAGAATGTTCTTGGCAAAGTTTAGCCGACTTTACATCGAAGAGAGAGGGTGATCTTGATGCTCTTATCTCTGCCCATCGAACGTATTTGGATCGAGTAGCTCGCAAAGTGTTGTTGTTAAGTCACAAGCGGGACAAACAAGTATGACTCATGAACCCTCCCATTTGAACACGTTGACTAATGCATCAGGAAATCCTTCTCGATCTCGTCCGAGAGGCTTTGACCGCTATTCTGAGTTTCCGAGATGCTACGGTGAGTTACAATCCGTATCCCTTGCTTGTTGATGCCCTATCCTCGCATCCAGTCCCAAGTATTTGCTCTCATTGACTTGAGGCCACATCGAGTGGTCTGAATATCTTATCATAGGATCTGTCACCTAGATTCATGCACGGGAAGCTCTAGCTGACCTTCAGGACGAACTCTATTCCTGGTGTCTGGCAGAAGCAACTCGTCTCGACCGTCTTCGTGATGACTCGAGAGGTCTCGCCCCAGCTTTGATACCCGACGATTCCGGTCGAGCGCAAGATCAACTCCGTTCCATCCGAGAACGAGTCAAGAAAAGTAGTATCGACTTTCAAGATCGTGTGATATCACTTTGTCATCTCGCCGCTGGACATTCGGATCTAGACGTGAGGTTTTTGGCTATCAGAATGGCGTTCAATGGGCATTACGCATTACGAAGGAGTAAGAGCAAGACTCTTCGAGCTACATAATACATCTCATCGTTTGATTGGAGGACTGGCAGGGGATCTGAATGTATTTGGGATATTTAGGATGTACTAATCCACTGATCGAATGAGTCACCTCACCAAAGCGACTGACCGGATAACGCCCTGACGCACGCAGTCATCACATTTGTTTTGACACTTATCCTTCCCATCTTGGAAATACTGAATCAACTCATCTTAGTTTGTCAATGACTGTGTCTCTTGCGGTGTCACCTCTCTTACTGTAAGATGAAAGCCAAGATAGAGCATGGTGAAGTAGAAGTGCGTACTCCAATCTCCGAAGTAGAAGATGGGCTGAGTTTCAGGTGTGGTTGGAAGCCGATGGTAAGATCTGTTGTAAGTCTCCCTCACTCCTCGTGAATATCTTCAGACTGAGATTTAGTGGAGCATAGCAGTCGTTTCTTTCCTAAGTCTTTATGGTGTTGTCCGACTTACAGAGCGTATCTGGAAATACCAATCGGTCAAGTCAATCTTTCGATGCATCTCACCAAACTTAACCTCCCAAGTCCATCGTCCACTCTTTTCTTCCATTATCACAGACATACCAACGAAAACTCATCCTAACAAGCCCAACAATGCCGAGAAGTCTTGACTGATTTGGTTGACACCTCAGGACTTTAAACTGGTCCTCCGACGTCCTACACTTGATCATATTCCTGAATGGTCAGGTGATCTTTTATGTCTGTCTGAAATTGACGGATTACAATTACCGACTCAAAAGGTGTCACCTGGTTCGGAGGTTCGGATCGAAAAGTTTGATCCTATCCCCAATCACACGACCGCTGATTTATGTATAAACAGTAGGGAAGTGTGTTTTCCCTTCACCTTAACCCCTCTTATCATTCTACCCATCGACCGTCTCCTCCGTTTCTCAGTAGATGAAGCGATGAAATGATGGGTTTGAAGCGTCACTTCAAGTATCTTGAAGCAGTATGAGCTGATGAGTAGATCGATCCATCCGATAATGAGGAAGAGAACCTTTTGGTCGGTACTCTCTCGGAAACAATAGGGAAAATATCAATAAAATTCTATCGAGCTCAATTTCCCCCTCTACCCGATGTAAAGGAGGTACAAATCCCAACCATCAGCTCTGAGGTAAGTCAACAGACAAGTAAACAGGCTGATGACATAGATGACGTACTATATTGGTCGACCGTGAGCCTGTTTGTCTCATTGACCAGAATGGTGTGAGGTTTACCTCAGAACACTCAATTACACCCAAGAATTCTCTTGTGAAAGTGAATTGTCAAATTACTTGGAAAAGGGAGTTGTGTTAGATACGACTGAACCGTGGTTCACTTTCGAGTTCGAAGTGAGTCCCTCTTATGTTTCCTATCTAAGTGCACTCGGACAGTGAATAAGGGAATAGGACAGGGTTGAGAGATAGTATGGCACTCGACTTGCTCTCCAGGCTAATGGGATCATCAATGAACCATCCATTTGTCTTACTCCGGAGATACACCAGTGTAACCTGATGACCGCCGTTGGACAAGATCAGCAGGAGATAGCCGTACGTCCTCCTCTCTTTCCTCTATCAACGTACGGAAGTGAGTTGATGATGTGCAGCAATCCTTGAGACAAGTTTTATCTTCTTCCCCTGAAGGATCAATTGAAGATTACACATTCTCCTTCGACTTACATTCTCCCGTACCAGAATGGACCAAACTCGTCGCATCTCCACATGATCTATCCTCGATGACCTTGTTGGCACAAGATCAAGATATACCACTCGTCCCTACAATCGCTATCACCCCACCTTCCAACCCTGGAACCCCACACCCAAGTCCCGTGTTACTCTCCACGATACCGACGCCTACTCTAAATCCCCTTCCGCATACTCTCCCCCTTCTAAAAGATTCTATCACTTCATCACCTCCACTGACGGAATATCAACCCGTCAGAGTCACCGACGTTGCACAACAACCATCAACGACTTCCTCATACCCGACCACTCAAACTCGCATTCCGGAATTCTTCAGTTCCGAGTCCCAACCCCATCCACATGATGATTACTTCAATCAGCGGGATCAGGATTTGACAATCGCACCTGAAGAAAATGAAGAAGTTCTAAATCATATCCTCTCCCTTATCCCTGATCCTGAAGAGATACGATATTCTCAATCTGTCGATTTATCTTTCCTTGATCATTTACCTAAACGTTTCGATCCCGGTCGACCTAAAAAGACTAGAAAACCGAGAAAGCCGAGGAAAGGCGTACCTCATAAGCCTGACCCGATCCCATTACTCGATGCTTCTAACCCCTCTCCGTCGGGTGATCTCGTCCTCAGCGCTCCATTTGGATCGTCCGATTCCATCAACAATGTCGTCAGTTTCAACCCGCCTCAAAATGCAAGGAAAAGACAAGTAAAAAAGCCGACAAGAGGAAAGATCAAAGTGAGGGATTTCGCTTTTGAAAAAAAGCCGGAAAAGGAGATCAGACTTACTAAAAGGATTGTACCTATCATGGAAAAACCGAAAAAGGTTATCAATCTTGTCACCGCTGCTAATTGGGCTCCTGTATCTCAGGTGTTGGTGAGACAGGATGAACAGAATGACATAACTTCGACCATTTCAGGATTTGATAGGGGAAAGGGAAAGACCAATGGTGTAGATTCGAAGGTGAAATTGGGAGTGAGAGACACCGCTACGACAAGAGGGGACCAACTTGTTAAAGACGACTTTGGTCTTGGTCCATGTTCATCTTCATCTTCAGGGGAGGGAAGAGAATTGGGAGATGAGGAATTGACTGAGATCGGAATAGATCTTGATGGTCAACTAACTTCTGAGAAACGGAAATACGATGAGATAGAGATGATTGATGGGAAACGATTAAAACCCAACGACACCAACAGTCCATTTTACTGTCAGACAAAGAGATTCGAAAATAGGCAATTGGTTGGAACTCAACAACCTACTAACTTAGGAAGGCGAGAAGATTTACGGGAATGGGAAGAAGAACCAAAAGGATATATAAAGATGATTAAGAAAAGTACTGGAGAAATAATTAAACCCACATTCACGACCAAATTTTCCAGATTTTTCCCTCCCACTGTAAACCCCCCGAATGAGAGTAGTCTGAAGGGATGCAGACAAGACGGACTTCCAAATAGTAGGAGATCTGGAAGATTGAAGACGGATCAAGCGCGTGAACCAAGAACTTTTCAAAATCCACGGGCCGTCATCTCGTCAGAAAACAAACGGTGGAGGGGACATGGAAGACCGGGGAAGTTGAAATGGAAAGATATGGAGGTTATTGATTTGACTGAAGATTGAGAATGAGTTTGAGATTGATATCTTGGGGACATTCTAGCTTTAGTTCTATGTTTTATATTTCTTTTCTCTTTTCCTTGAACTCTCAGTGGAACATTTCTCATTTCTGGACCTTTTCTCTCTCCTGTTCCTGAGTAAGTCCCGGGCAATACAGTTGAGTATTCCTGTGAAAATATATTGTACGAGTACTCGTACGCCCAAAATCATCTCTGTAACACACAATATGGCACAACAATATACAAGTATCCTGACAAAAGCCCGACTACACAGAGATGTACATTCCGCATACTCCCAAAATAGAAGAAATGGCTAATACTTGACAGACACATCAGTTCCCACCTGCTGCCTTCTCTTCCAACTTTCTCTTCTTACGTTGTAACTTCATATGTACCAAACCCTACTTATCAGCAAATTTCCCCTTGTCAACCCTCATGAATTAACTTACACAAGCATTACACAGAGTTCTCGGACCCATAGGACCTCTCCTCCATTCAGGCGTTTCAGTAGCTCCACACCCTAAACATTTCGGCTGATTCTTCATCGGTACATTTCCAGCGTTACTTGTAGACCTTGCATCGTTGACGATAGGACTGGATGATCCAGTCATCTGATCGGGATTATCGACGGGACTAGGACGTTTCATATTTGAATGACTTGTCCGAGCGGAGAGTAAAAGCATAGCCTCGGCAGATAGATGAAGAAGGGTGGAATATGGTTGTCCTCCATTTTGAGGTTGAGAAGAGGGACGTAAGTGTGGAAGAGCGGCTGTGATGTGTGAATACATTTGTAAAGCCTAAATGATCAGTATTGACATCGTTGATCAGTAAACATTCGCTTCTTTCGATACCTCCTTTGATGTGAAACTCAAAAAAAGTCAGATCTATGGTGGCGATGATAGTGATGGGCAATCTTCGATTTAGGTTAGGAAATGATTCGCGGAGAAAGATGGGAAATGTTAAAGGACAAGAAAACTTACCTGAGCATATTCTTCTCCTGTCACTCCTTCTGGATGCTCCTCAACAGCTCTCTCGGGTAGTTTGAGATTCCCAAATAAATTGGCAGGATAAGAATTACTTTGCAATTCCAATTCTTGCATGGAAGATTGTCCATTATGAACGATATGCATCTGCTGACCGACTTCGACGACTCCGTTCTGTTGTTCTTGTTGTTGAGGACACCGTCGTCCACCCATCATTTTGCTCATGGAAGGTGGAGTGGTCGGTCTGTCGGAGTCCGACAATTGATTTCCCAAAGGTGAAGGATGTTTTGGGGAATATCTTGAGATAGGGGATTGCCCCTCCCTATCTTCACCCCATGACACATGACTTTGTTTGCGAGAAGGAACAGGAGCGATAGGTCTAGGCCAAGAAGCCAAAGAACTGGTATATGCTACAGGAGAGATTTCGTAATTAGGTTCCTTGGGTGATCTTCGTGAAGGTCCTGATAATGGACCAAGATCTATCCCATCTAACAAGGTATGACTAGAAGATGAGGATACCATATTGAAGTTGTCATATTGATTGTAGGAATACGATGGAAGAGAAGTTGAATCGTTCCTCCCTTCTGGGTAATAAGATGGGAGGAAAGTCGAAGGAAGTAAAACGGGAGATGGATCGTTAAAAGGCATTGAGAATGTTGAAATGGGTGTGGAGGCGGTAGTTGTTGATTCGATAGTAGTCGGTGATGATGTACTTGAAGGTGGTGTAGTAGCTAATGGGTAAGTGTAATGATAGTGTGGAGTGGAAAGACCTAAACTGGCCATTGGAGGTTGTCGAGGGAGTGTATGTGACATGGTTTGTTTAATGTGAAAAAGAAGTAAGCGGGGGAAGGGTTGTAAAAAACGATAAGGTAGATATGGGATGATAAAGGGAGTGAAGAGGAAGAAAAGAGGAAGGGTTGAGTGAGTTCTAAAAGTGAGTAAAGTGTGTGGGAGGGAGGAGAAGAGAGTAGTATAGTATAGAGGAAGAGAAGGAGATTGTGTGAGAGGGGAAACCAAATGTGGTAAAAATATGGTCCACCCTTGGACGTCGCACTGTCCATCAAAGAAGATCAATCCCCAGTTTGTTTCCGTCGGAAAAGGGGGTAAAGAGGGGGGAGCGAATAACATTCCCCTGTTAGATTCTCTCGCTTTCACTCTCCCACTTCACTCACCACCTAGGCTACGACTACCTGAACATCCTCAGCTAAGGGTACAACTCCCTCCCCATCAAGAGTCGAAATTACTTGGTCGTGATCCCGTCTAGCGATAGTTTTAACATCATATCATCTGGAAAATCATCGTCATGTATGCCAGAGGTCCTAAACAACTTTTGAACAGTAACAAGGCCGGTCCCAACACTCGATGTCAAGTGAGTCTATCCATCGTCCTTCCACTAGAGCTATTTCCCTAGTCTTTCCAATCTAACCTCTCATTTCTAGTCCAGTATCACTCTTTCCATCTTCCTTTCCCACCTTAGTACTGCTCCACCCTTCTCGTGACCTCACATCAACCAACATACACATCAACAAACCAATCACACAGACTAACCGAATGTAACCGTCCTGACCTTCAGCGTTGCCTCAAACTAGGTCATCACACATACGAATGTACCAATCCACGTCCATACCTCGCTAGACCTTCTCGTACTCAACAATTGAAACAAGGTCAGGAAGTCCGGGATAAACCTAGTGTCGAATTACCTGAAGAATTCAAAGTTGGACCTAAGAGTAGGGAAGGGTTGGCTGATAAGATTTTGAAAGCGAAGGAAGAACAAAGGGCTAGGATGAAAGTCAAAGAGGAGAAGTGAGTGATTGCATCCCTCCCATCATCACTGAAACTCACCCATGATTGAGCCTTCGCAGTCAATTGATCGACGATTCTCCAGAATGATAGTGTCGAATGCGCAACACGAGATGAATTCTAGCCGAGGAAGTGGTGGAGGAGAGAAATCAAGGATCATATCAAGTTTGAAGACGAATTGACATATAGACGGAAATCTCCTTCTCCATCATCTTCCTCTTCCTCTTCCAGCGACAGCGATAGTAACAGCGATAGTGATAGTGACAGTCGTCCTTCCAATGACGATCGAAACAAAAGCAAACGACCCAGAAGAAGATACACGAGCGATAGCGATAGCGATGTCAACCATGGTGGAAGACGAAACATGCGTTCCAGTCGAACCAACTCGACTTCGAGTCGATCTCGTGGACCTTCTCCGGTACGTCGACGAAGAGACAGTCGATCTGTTAGTCCTGTGAGGAGGAGTAGGTCACCTAGGAGAAGTATCAGTCCTAGAAGACGAAGACGATCGATAACGGACAGTGACAGTAGGGGTTGAGTTAGAAGTACTAGTACATTATCATTTGTATATCAATCCTTCCCCAATCATTCTATTCAGTTATAGGTGACATGTCGTAGATTCCAATGAAATTTCAGTGATATGCAAGATTGTGCACGATTCAATATATACTCCTCTACAACACTATACGTACTCGTACCATTACAAAGTTCAGCTCCATTAAAACTTGACAGAAATCGATCAATTTATCCAGATCTGGAAATGGAATCATCCACCTTCATCCTTCTCCCCATCTACCTCCATCCTCTCATTTTTCTCCCCTTCCAACTTTACAGACTCCGGTACAAGAGGTAAACCATTCAAAACTTCCTCGTAAAACTTTTTCAAACCATCAATATCATTACAAAAACTTTCCAATTCCATCCTTAAACATCTTGCTTCTTCCTGTTTACTCAACTTTAAAGCTAAAGGTGCATTAGGATAACTTGACATTCCTATTCCTAAACCTTCTTGTCCTCTTCTTTGTGGAGCGGCAATGAATAATCTATTATCACACCATAAAAAACCTTTCTCACCACCTAAACATTGTACTAAAGCTAATCCACTCTTATGACAAAATTGTGAATATTCAAATTTGACTTGACCTCTATAAGAATATTCTACTTCTATATTATCTGGATATCTTGTTGAAGATTCTACATCTAACACGAAACCGAATTTTTGTGTTAAAATTGAATATTCAAAGAAATTTGATGATTGTCCAGTACCATGTTCTGCTAAACGTAAATGAAGATCTGGTACTATAGGAGGAGATAAAGCTAATGGAATAGGGATAGGTTGACGATATGCTGATTTAAGTGAAACATCTTTGATTTGTTCGACTGGAGCTTCGACGAAACGAAGTGCGTAACGTTCGGCTTGAGCTGAACATTTAAGTCGAAGTTCATCTAAAAGACCTGCTGTTACACCTAACCAATTCAGTTCGAAATGGAATCTGCATGTTAGATACTTGAACTAAAATCTCATCCTTTCTCCACAAACGATCCCGTTCTGACTCGAAGGAATGCTATCATCCTCACTTTGTCTCTCATCCGAAAGAACAGTAGGAAATGTGAAATGAGATGAAGAGAAAGTGACAAGAGTCTAAACATATACCATTGAGTAATGATTGATAGTGTGGATTATTGTTAGAAGAGATGGAAAGAGAAAACAAAACGTGGGAAAGAAGTAAAAGGACTGACGCATTTCTAGCATTATGAATCACATCAGCGTGTAAAATCGCCACTTCAGCTCTATCACTCTTCCTACTAGGGTCCAGATCGATAATCGTCGTTTGACTCATCCTTATTTTCCTTTTCTTCGGAGGAGCGTCCGTCAATTTAGCCACGGGAACACTAGAAGGTGAAGTTGATAAAGCCGCATGACGTTCGATCAAATCTCGAGGACCAGTGAGTGATTTATTTGTTGTATTGGAAGAAATGGCAGAACCAGAACCAGAACCAAACCATTGTTTTCGTTTGGATGCGTTGATGTCGTACGTCGGACGAAGACGATAGAAAAAATGATTGTAATCGAAGAATCCATGGGCGTTGGCGACGTGTTCTAGAACTCAGCAGTGTTACACGACCCCCGCATCTCACAGAGCGTTCACAGAGAGAGGATCATAGATGGCTTGCGACAGGGACAGACTTGTACTCTTAGATGCCAAGATTGAAGTCGGATCGTAAATTTGTGTTGAAGAACAACTCACCAATCAGACCTTTTTCAAAAAGAGATCGAGCCCATTCGACAGCTTGCTCACGAGTTTCGATATCTTCAAATGTGTTCACAAGCCATTCACAGAAAATCTCCCCACTGAACGAGTCCTCATGCACGTTGACTATACATTAGCAATTTTGCCTCGTTCCAATCATATGTCTCCATCCCCAGCTCAGAAGCTCCTCACGACTCGCAAGGATTAAGGGGGATATAAAATACCCAAATAACTCACATCCCCACCATCTTTCTCTGATGATCAACCCATTATTAGGCTTACACATCATCTCTCCCACTGTTTGCAAAGTTAGCCCTGCGATCTTTTTAACCTTATCTCCCTTTTCTTTCCCCTCGACCAATCGTTCCAACTCCGTCATGAGTCCTTCGTCCAGAACGCAAGCGGAAGGATCAAAAGTGGTCGGGATCAACCGTAAAGGTCGTTTGGCTCTAGTAGGGGATTTCCATTGATGTCTCTCTAATATCTCGAGAACCTTGGAAGCTCCCGCCATCAGAATCTCCGAGGTATTGAAGTTTTCACCGGAAGGTACGATACCTTGTGACATTGATGGATCTTTTCCAGAAGGGATGAGTATGTATCGGGTGCGCCAGTATTTGATGGAAGGTGTGAGTTGGTCTTCTTCTCCGGCGATAAGACGATCAAGGTAATTGAAGTTGAGTCTTGCTTCGACGTTCTGTG
Source organism: Tremella mesenterica DSM 1558 (assembly GCF_000271645.1). NCBI lineage: Eukaryota > Fungi > Basidiomycota > Tremellomycetes > Tremellales > Tremellaceae > Tremella > Tremella mesenterica. Next base: position 441,983 of record NW_006711238.1, on the reverse strand, counting down.
TATCAGCATAAAATCAGCTTCGTGAACTTCTAGCGACGAATCAAGAGCATCCATATCCCTTGACGGTCTCAAGCACAGCGTATGGGTAGGAGCAGTGGGATGTTGGAGATTACTGGAAGTCGTGAGCGACAAACCACTCACAGGATAATGGAAAGTCGCCTTAGCCTCGTTAAATCCGTTCATCTGACTGGCCCATACTAAGCAAGTATATTTCTCTGATTCCGTGGTATGCCTTATCTTCCTCACAAACCGTTGCACGGTGACACTTTGTTTTTGCGAGTCGAATGCCAGTCTGTGGATATGGTTCGACCATGAGAGATAGATAGCCCCACTGGCATCACGTAACACCTCACTCGCTCCCCCAGCACGGAGACCAGCTTGGGTCGAATCACCAGGAAGGAGCACCTTGCGTGTTGGATGTGTTGAGAGCGCTTCGTCCATCTCCACCGCTGCCTGATGGGGTAACACTATGTATTGAAAATTTTCTGTTCATGAGTGTTGTCTCGATCTGTGTCAGAGATACAGCTTACGAGTCAAACGTTGGGAGGCCATCTCTCGCATGATTGCCAGAGGAAGATTGTGAGCCGCACTATCAGCACGAATGAGAAAAGAAAGCTGATCGGCGAAACAAGCAATATCATAAGAATTCGCTTCGTAAAACTCTTGCAGCTCGCTAGCAGTAGGCATGTAGTCTGTGGTCAACGGTAGACATGCTGGTGTACAGAGACTAGTCCATTTGACCAGATGATGAGTGTCTTTCATCGGTCTAGGTCGCACATGTTGCCATCTTCTCGTATCCCCAGTCAAAGCCATAGGATTCTCATTCGGATTACACGGATTCACAGTGACGTGTCGAGCACTCTTATTAAACGAAGCTACCTTGCCCCATGACGAATTCTCTGACCTGGAGACTTTCTCCTTTACAGAGCTTCGGTGAGATTTGCCGAGGTCGTCTTCTGATACTATACGAGCGGGTCGGGGTGCGATAGGTAAGGGTTGTGTGACATTTGAGAATTCTCTAGAGGGAGAAGGAGTAGCAGGTAGTACAACAGGGGCCCCTGGTATAGCTCGAGAGACGACCGAAGGTCCTTTCAGCGTGGATGGGGAGGAAACTCGACTACCGCTGACGGAGGACACATCGGTACGTGCGACAGTCTCAGCGGCTGCTGTCGGGAGACTGAGTTGTGACCGTGTAGTCAGAGCACCCAACAGCCAACTCGGACCGAATCGAGCGACGACCGAGCTTCGGCTACTTGGTCTGCGCAGTCGCTTGACAGGTGTCAGTTTGGGTGTCGAAGCTCCTGAGAGAACACCAGATCTAATGGAAGATCTTGAGGGTGACACTTCAGCATTACGCTTGGAGATTATGGCGGTAGAGGCTCCGTCACTTAGGAGAGTCTCACTTCTTGCTTTTCGGTTCCTGGCTCGTCGTGCAGATTCGAGGGGATTAAGGATTTCGATTTCGTCCTCCAGATCTTGGGCGCTCTGCTCAGGAGTTCTATTCTCACGCCCACTAGAAAGTAAAGGAGCAAGTCGACCTTGCGAAGCGACAAGTGAGGATAGAGAATTTATCCTTCCTTCCTCCGCCCGAGTAGCCAGAAGCCTGGCTGATTGATAACTTGCATTTGGTAAGGATCCCGCAGCTGGAGTGTTCCCATCACCTTTGATCTCGGTAGTTGGTTTCCCACCAAATATAGCAGCGTCGAAGTCATCTCGAAGTTTCTTCCTATCCGCCTCAGTCAAATCCTTTCGGGGTGCGATGATATCGTCTTCGGCAAGGAGCGGGACCGCTACCCTCGTCAAGTTGTGGTCCAGTACGCCAAGCATTTGGATTTCGTACATTTTACACCTAGGAACAAACCTGTCCATCCTAAACGGCTTGTCATGCGTTTTTGAATAGAAGGAGCAATTCACCCATTTCGGTATCGAGTAACAGTCCGCAAGTTCGCAGTCTTCATCCTTGACGTTCTTCGCGTCAAAGTAAAGAAGATCGGGAATAGTCGGCTTCGTCTTCATACCGGAGACCGTCTGCTCACTGACCAGGCCTTTCGGTCTTTTGGATACGTAAGAAAAGAGGGGGACTGAGTGAAGGGGCATCTTCGTGAGACAAACGAGATCGAGTGAGATGCCGTGGTCAACCATTCGCTCAGTAGTGAGACGTAGGAGATTCTTGTCCACAGCGAAATGACCCGTTCCAGGGGTCAGAACTGCCATGCTCATACCGGTTCTTGATAGATCGCGATCGATGTAGTGCTCATCAAAGGGGTTCAGGGCAAGATTGACGGCCTCGAGGACATTTCCTTCGTACGCCTGATGTTCAGCTAAGCAGCAACAAAAAACATGCCTTTGATGTTCCAACTCACAAAGCTCCATCTGCCCAAGATTCGGTTTTCCGTACCTTCGCGATCTGTCCCTCGCAGTTGGCTCACGTGAAAGTCGAGTAGTATCTCCTTCTCACTCTTCTCCAATCGCTGCTTGATCTCACCCAATGCCTGATGCCAGTCACTACGCCGTTCAAAATCGATGGCAACGTGGTAGAAATCCTTGCACCATCTCCCGGTGTAATCCTTGATCAAGCCCTTGGTCAAGGCATTGTCTTCGAGATATCTGACCTCATCTTCGTTATAATGCACGCGAGCGAAGAAGATTATAGTGACCAGGTGGGATGTTGACTTTGCTGCCCAGCGGTTGAACAACTCCGGTAGGAAGCCTGGCCCTCAGCATTCAGATTTTCACGGGACGAAGAGCTTACCGTGCACGACTTTCTCCGAATATCTCTCTCCATCCTCGTCAAACTCCCACGTCTCTTGGCAGAGTTGAATGAAGATGTATACCTGGGCGCTTCGACTCCGATATATGGTTTTGGTCTTCGGAGTGACGATCCCGCTCGAGTATCGGTTTTTTCCTCTCCATATACCTTGGATATCTGCTCTTACGGCTCCCCCAGCTAAAGACACCTTCTCGCCCACATGGATCGTAGAGTTCTCTAGAGACATGCCGAGACGCCACATATCCGCTCGACCCAAGTATTGCGAAAACCGCAACTCCACAAAATCCACCTGCACCTTTTCTGGATCGGGTACCTGCTAATCAGCCAAATCACCATCAAGGAAAACGACTTACTCTCATGACCTGGACCTCAAGTCTGTGTTGCAGGCAAAATGCCGATGCCACCGTCTCTGGTATATGTATCTGATTGATAGGGATGTTTGGGGCGTCTGCACCGACGCGGAAAACATAACCATCTCGCACCTCGCCAGCTTTCGCCTCTCTCACGACCGACTTTAGAGCTTCACCTCCAGCTTTGAGTGCATGAGGTCCATGGGCGGCAGTCTTCTCCAGGCCGGCGTTCCCGATCCTTCTGATTTCGAGATAATCACCAGTCCTTACTAGCCACGGAAGTGTGTTGAAGCTGAACAAGACTTGCGATCGAGGTGCAATGGTGAAATTGCCCGAGGTTGATGGAAGGGGTGAGGGTTGAGAAGAAGGGCCGGGAACGGAAGTCGCTTTGTACGTATACAGCTGAAGTTGAGCCCTATCAGAGTGAACCATATCTAAGCCCTCATCATCGGGAGTCGTCTGTGGTGGAACATCGGGTGCAGTGGAGTGGTTGGTCATGATTGGCTTGGGCGGACTGGGCCATGAGTTGGTTTTTGCGTGACCTGCCTTGCGCCCTCTGGATCTACCCAAAGTGCCATGGATGCTAGAGAGGGCTGTCTCCGCGGCTGAAGCGGTCTGATCGGATAAAATCCTGTTGTTGGCAGCTGAGACGTCGATGGCGGGAGGTCGACCATGTTCAGGTGAGTCGACCATTATGAGAGTGGAGGAACGGGGTCTTCCAGCCGAGGGACGTGGAAGTGGACGAGAGGCTTATATGATCAGCTCAGGACAGAGTTTGGAAGAGATACTGACGAGACATGATGTGAATGTACCAGATGTAGTACTATAGGCCTTGAAGAGGAAGAGGACGAGGGTAGAGGAGTAGGTAGATGGATCTCTTTCGCGCAGTCGAGATGTGTTGGAGGAGGAATGGGGGGAAGAGTTATGGAGCCCCGGATGGTACGGTATTACATGCTCCCCCCACTTACGAGTCACCCTCCCTCCCCCCTCCCCCCCACGCATCCCCAAGCGTCCCCTGCTATCAACTTTCACATCGTATACCCTTAGACCAGCCCTACAAAGTCTATAGTATCATCTCATAATTCCTTCTGAATGGGATGCCAGGTATAGTTTATATCTCCTTGACACCAAATGGGTCATCCGCAGCTCCACCTTCAAGTTCCATCGTCTACCTCGGCGACCGGCCTTCCAGGCAGCAACGGTAACGGTACGGCTTCTCTGCGGCATCGACATGACAAGTATCCATCTAAAGCCTCCACTAATGGATACTCTCCCGTTGTACATAACAGGAAGAATAAGCGGAGGGACAAGGGGAAAGGGAGAGCTTACGAGGAACCGTGGAATGCTACACAATGGGTCAAAGAGGGTTTTAGACGGTTTGGCGAGCACTGTACACGCAACCAGGTAAGTGCAAATCCGGATGGGTGCGATCTAGGAGTTGACGAGATAGATAAGAACACTTTTGATTGACTGTCTGGTCATGACACATCTCTTCTACCCCTCTCTTGCGGTGTATTTACAAAAGAAATTTCCTCCTCTTCGTCCGCCCACCCCTCCTTCCGCACATAATGTCCATCGTGTACTCCTGTCTGACCAAGGAGCAGCTACAAGAAAGGCCAGCAAAGAACATCCATTGTCCCTCCTCAGCACCCCCATACTCGACAGTTTCTTCCCTTACCCTCCGCCTCTACTTCCAAGCTTACCACCCGTGCACTGGTGGGGGGATGGACATGAGGACTTCAGCATCACCCGGGTCATGGGCCCCGAAGCTGAGAGCAGGACGGGTGAAGACGAGGTGCATATCTTGCGAGTAGGCTGGGCAGATGTCGGTGAAGTGCTTGACGGTCCTGCGGAAACTCGACCTCCAACATGGATCGAGCGAGATGAGTTTCTAGAGAGGTCAGTACGGAGTTTTGTCGAAGGCTGGGAGGAGGAACATTCAGGATCTGGAGAAGGTTGTGTGAGGCGCCTGACTGTGGAGTCGAACTCGGGGGAGAACGAGCTATCTCGTGGACCTTGCTACTTCATGTCGACTGGACCTAGAGCAGACGATCTCACCACACCACTGGGATTAGGAATTGCCACGGTCGAATCTTCCATCTATCACAGCATCTCGACTCTCTTTCGTGTACCGCACACGAGTCGTACAGACTTTGAGCGACGGTGGACGAATCATCTATCGGCGATTGCCAATGCATCATCTGGGGAGCTTTTCGAAGAAGCTTGCAGCAGTGGAAAGCCTTCTTCCCGTCACACGGATGAATGGGTTTTATCTGTGCGTTGCCAAAATCGATCGTGGTGACTGCTAACCTGATCAGTATATCCCCGAAAGGTCCGGCGGAGAAAGCAAAGCAGAAACCTCTTCGAACGGCGTGTTGTCGGCCCCCTGGCTGGCCTACTTGTCCTACGCTGCTCTTTTCGCCGGTCTTGCATTTCAAATCTCCTACGCGACCAAGGCTCATTCAAGGTTCGGTCTGGCGTTCACAGGTATCGTCCAGCTTTGCTGTTCGGCAGTCATGAGTTTCAGCATCGTCTCTCTATTTGGGTGGAATGGCTGGGGAGCTTCGATGGTTCCTACCACGCTTCCGACCTATTTCTTGCCATTTGTGATAGTCGTGGTCGGGGTCGAAAACATGTCAACTTTGGTAAGCTCATCGCAAGTGTATTAGTTTTACCGCTGATGAACCAGACCAAAGCTGTGTTCTCGGTCCCTTTCACGTACACTGTATCTGAGAGGATGGGGCTGGCTCTGAGCAAAGTGGGCGTACGGATAGCTCTCACATCGTTGCAAGATTTGATCCTGATGGGATTGACATGGTTGCTGGTGGACGTGCAACCCGTCAGGGAGTTCTGCGTATTTGCCGCTGTGGTGGTGATCACCGACTGGTTCATGCTTCATACTTTCTTCCTCACGGTGAGCTGTCATTTCATCGTCCTAATAGACAGCTGATTTGATGTAGGTTCTGTCCATAGACGCTCAAAGATTGGAGTTGGCCGACATACTGTCGAGTGCTCCGAATGGAGCACCCCCCCAACAGGCGGCGGTTGCCAGCGAAGAACAAGACTGGGCATTGTTAAGCTGGCGGAGTTTGGCCCGTGCGAGAAGTCTCAAAACCATTGCGCTCTTATTCGTGGGTAAAATTACTGCAATGGGTGATTTTCGATTGACCCATTCAGTTATGCTTGTGCGTCGGGTTGATGCACTCTCGAAATCATCCCACAACATCCACCACAGCAAGTCTGTACGGATATAACCCATCATCGATCTCCATGGCTCCCTCTCCGATTCCATATAACACTTCGCCCGACGATCTTGTACAGCTGTCCCCGGCTGAAACTTTTTGGCGTACCATAAACCCTTCGGGCTTCCCATTCGTCCGCATAGTCTCACCACCCGCTTCTCTCCTGGTGCTCCCTCGATTTGGACACAGTATGCTTCCCTCTGACATCCGAAAACTACACATCCCTACCACACGACTTTTGCTTCCCCGACTCAAACCTCTTTTCTACCTGTTCAAAGTTGTCTTTCTGCCTCAAGCTGTCACCGCCGCCGCTCTTTACTTCCTACTTCGTTTCCTGCTAAAAGATGCTGAGTTACTTGACGCTCAGCGCAATCGATTAGGAAGAAATGAAGTTGCACCTGTATCGGACGACAAGCTGGTCGAGGGAGGTGAGAAGGTAAATCGGTTGCTAGCTGGTATGGAGGCCCATATGTTACCTTGCAGTCATTCGGCCGACATCGATATCATCGTTTCGTCTGAAGATGGCAATGTTGTCCTTTCTGTGGGACTAGATAACAGTGTCTGTCTCTGGCGTTTCTCGAATTCGAGTGGAACCACAGGGACCAGGGAAGAATTACAGCTACCAGCTTCAAACGACGAAATATATATCGTGGCTGCTGCTGTCAGTCATAATGGAAAATACGCAGCTGTAGGTACGAGCGGGAATATGGTGCATATCTGGGAGATAATCAAGGATGGTCCACCTCAACCTGAAAGTCCTCATAAAACCAATGGCACTGGTATGATATCCGATTTGATATTTGACAACTTTTCGACCAAGTTAAAAGATACATTTCGTACTCCTTCGTCTTTCAATCGTCTTCGCCCATCATTGTTTGTCACATGCGGATCCTCCGTCCTGTCCATTCATCCTGATGGCACCATAGCTCAAGTTGTTGGACCATCTTTTTCACAATCGATTGACCAACCCCGCCCCCTGGTTGAATGCCGTAATGACAACGAGGGGAGTACGATCCTCATCGGTGGGATGACACCTCAATTGTTCCGACAAACAACAGAAGGTTGGACATCAAGATCGTTTCCCGATATTGGTGATAACATCACCTGCATCTCTTCCCGTGACGACTTTCTCGCTTTAGGTCATAAAGATGGATCTGTGATTATATATGATCTATCCTCCCTTTCTCCTTTGACGACTATTGAAACCCAAACCGAACCTATCTCACAAATATGTTTAGGACCATATAGTACGATCAAATGTTCTCGCTGTGGGATATCCTCGGAAGGAATGATAGTCGTATTTTCCACTTTGAACCGTATCTTCATTGATCGAATGCTACCCAGAGGATCTCCCCAATGTCGATGTTACAATTCTATAATCCTTAATCGATCTGATTCGCTTCTTTCACCTACTCGAGCAGTGACATCCAAAACATCTCTAGCTCGCTCTAATTCATTAAATGGATCACCATCCAGATCACCTTCTTTGATCCAAACACCAGATTTCCCAATAAGCTCTCATGGTGCTCGTCGACCAAGTCCACAACATCGAGATGATCCCGATCCTTTTTCATCCCACATCAATACCAATGGTGAAATCACCTCTAGTGAAGAATTAACATACGAAGTCCGTTCTTTGATATCTTTAATGTGTTCAGATGGAGGTTGGATATTCACTTCGGATCAAATATTAATGGGAATACATAAAAAGAGAAATGGGATAAATGATTCTTCTTTTCAAATCTTCTTTTTGGATACGACATCTATTCATGTGAATCCGATTTATGTCAATTTAGATGATTTGGAAATACGTTCTCGACATTTAGAAAATACATCAATGTCTATAAAAGAAAGAAAGACAGAAAGGAATTTATCATTATCTGGTCGATCTAGTTTCCCTAAAAAATCAGGTTCTTTAATTTTACCTGTATATCCTGAATTGGCTTTTATCAAAGTGAGACCGGTCGTTTGTAGAGGAAAGAAAGGGTTAATCGCTGGGTTTGGGAATAAGTTAGGTATGGTGATTTTACCTTTGGAGGAGAAAAGAGTGGATAAGAAGAAAAAGGATAAAATAGGTTTGGGTAATGGTTTAAATGGTGGAATGGGTTTAACACCACCACCACCAAAGAGGAATATAAATGATATAAAAGGAAAAATAAGATAATGATGGTTATTTTTGAGAAAAGTTTGGATAAATGTCATGTTGTATGATCATGCAGCGGTGAACATCATTCGAGACTCATACAATCTATAGTTTATGAGTAACCACTTGTGTCTGTATGCTCATATGACTTTTTTAAGATCATACCAAGTGAGACACACAGGACGATTAGACGTACCGTATAATTCGATGTTTGAGATATCTAGTGCAGCTGGTAAGTGGGACATGGGAGTGAGGGAAAGAAAAAGTCAAAGATAATAGGGATAATGTGAGATAAACGATTATGTCAAAAGTGGTTAGAATTTTGATAATGTTGTTACATGCACATGATCAGGTATATACTATCATTCATATCAGATGAAAGTCAACATATCTGAAAGACTGTGGGAGGCGTCGGAGGTGTTGGAAGGATGTAAGAAGTTACAAAAATGTGTGAATAGAATCGGAAAAGAAAGGAAAGATGTTTGTCACATGGCGAGTTCAGCTTGAAGTTGACGTAATTGAGCTTCTTCGTCATCTTCTTCCGCTTGAGCCGTAACGCCTGTTTGTTAGGTCAAGCTCGTTATAGTCAATTCTGTGATGGAAACCTCCTTTTTTTGGATCATCACATGCTGAAATGACCGACATCATCTTCGACCAGTCGGCCGGACTGATAGCTACATCAATGTAACTTTGTTTTGGTGATCTTGTGTGACATGAGCGGCCGTGAGGGAGAATAGATCACGGAGGGGGGAAGTGACAAGTGAGATGAGAGAGAGCTGAGAGGTGAGAGGAGAAAGGAGAAGAAGTAAAAGTAGGTGAGAGAGAAGAGAGAAAGAAAAATATCTCACGACTAGGACCATTGGTCTGTCCGATTGGAGAAGCAGGAGTATGTATAGGTACTCTATCAGCACCTTTAAGTCTATCATCCAATTCTTCCTGTTCCAAAGCTTCCAACTCTGCTTTAAGTTCATCCTGATTATCAATATCATTTGTATTGTATGAGAGAAGATCACTCACCTCATCAACTACATTACCCATACCGGTAGGATTACTAATCGCTTCACTTATCTCATTGGCCACGTCCATTTGTTCTCTGATAGAATCCATCGTTTGATCGACTTTGTCAATGTTTCTAGGATCAATATTCATTTCTTTACTCGTTTACACATCTACTTTTGGGGACCAGAAGTGAATGTCATTCAATCTTCACGTTCTATTAAACTCTAAATCTTTTATCATACCAGAATGAATGAGCAGGGTACTGGGAGATAGACCAACACATGCCCAGCGAAGGCGGATTTGAAGAAGACAAAGACGAAAGAAAGGGAAAGGTGTTAGATCTATTATGCAATCACATGTCTCTTGTGGAGACGAGGACGGTAGACGACACATCGTATAGGTGAACGATAAGAATCAATGAATATACCCACAAACTAGAGTGTATACCCTTCAAAGCTTCTGCACCCTTCTTCATCGCCAACATTGTCTCCGCGTTGAGATTAGCTGATTCTATCGTATTGACCTATTCTTTATCAGCATGAACAAACGTTTTAAGAATTGTTGAGCTGTAAAGGAATCAAATAACTCACCTGAGCCTCTATTGTCAATCTTGTACCTGCAATCCTCTCCATATCCGCCTCTGCCGCCTTTTTCTGTCTAAGAGCGGTCAAAGCCACTACATCGTTAGTATCTTCCCATATCACTCTCTCACACAACCACATTCTCCAATGCTGTCCAAAACATTGACATACCCGTCCATCACACATCAAACCGAGTGGCGCTATGACGAACAAAGAATGACCTTTGGGGAAGAGAAGGACATGAATGTAGAAAGGGAATTTCAAATGATGAATACTTACATCGTTTATTCGTGGTAGCATTCTTTCTAGCACGATCCTCTGCCTCATCGATCTGACGTTGAAGATATTCCTCTTTCTTCTGAAGCATGAGTAAAGTTTGTCGTAAGCCCACTATGGCCTCTGTGGTTGACTCGCGCGTATTCTTCCGACCTGAGAACCACCCCATGAGGCCTGACATGGTTGGTAGTTGTGATCGTAATCCTCCTGGTTATATCTGTTGTGTGAAGGGTGTGGTCGAGTGAAAGGGTAAGTGAGAGGGATAGTGTTTGATAGTACGAGTAGTGGTAGTAATGCAGTGATTGTTCAAGTGAGTTGGGTGGCCACAGCAGTAGGGACAAGGCAAGCCTATGGGATGATCCATGTCAGCTCATCACGAGTGTACTTGACAATTGACCATCTGGCGCGTTTGACTTTGTTCGACAAAACACTCGGTCAAATCGCTAAGTTAACAAGTAACAACTGCGTGACTTACATATCTCTCTATCAAGCTACAAGTACATGATCAAGGCGGAAAATATACAATGGCGACTAAACAAGCGACGAGACAGAATCAAGCTATCACTTTGAAAGGCTCTACAGCTTTGGTAACAGAGTTTTTCGAGTATAGTGTCAATTCGTACGTTTTCTTCCTTCACACTTCACACTTCCGTCTGGAATATCGTGGAAGAAGAGCTGACGTTGAAGGATTCTTTATCAACGTGGTTTATATCCATCCGATGATTTCCGGTATGTCTTCTTTTATCTACTCGATCCCTGTGACTACACTCTACGCCCTCTAACGCCCTTGAATAAGTAGTCATCCCGCAAAACCTGCATCTAGTTCTTGACCATGATTTCCATCACAGCACCCAGTCCTTCTCGCGCAGCCATGTCCACCCCCCCCTCCCTCCTTCCCCCTGGGTACCTCTCTCTTCCTGCTTGTGTAATGAAAGCTGCGATGGATGACATGGCTATATAATCATAAGACGGCGTCTCCTTCCTAGTGTTAAATCGTGCCCATACCCGAGGAGGCTTGTGCGCATTCATGTTACTTGCTACCCAAAGCTCGGACGATTGTGTATTCCAATGAGAACGAATCCATGAGACATGAAAAGTGATGCGATCCAAGGGAAATTCAGACAAATAAAAATATATCACTAACCACTTAGTATGGTAAAGAAATACGGTCTACCAATGCTAGTAACAGCCGATGATTCTCTCAAAGAATATTTATCCACCATCTTATCTCAAGTTCAACAATGGTTATTATCATCAGCTATAAATCGTTTAGTATTAGCTATCAAAAGTCTTGAGACTAATGAAACTGTTGAAAGATGGCAATTCGATATCCGAAAAGAAGAGGAAGATGATGGTGATGAGAAATTAGAAAGAAAGGGAAAAGGGGAGAATGAGAAATTAGGGAAAAAAGGAAAAGGTGATAAAGAGAATATACCTGAAGATAATAAGAATCAATTGGAAAAAAAGAAAAAAAAGGTTAAAACTGAAAAAGAAATACAAGGTGAGATAAGGGAGATTATGAAACAAATCACTTCAAGTGTTACTTTTTTACCTATATTGGATGAACCTTGTGAGTTTTCTTTCTTTCTTTTCTTCATCTTTCGTATATCCCCCTTGGTCGTTTCTTCCGAATTCTATTATGGGATGTCCGGCATATATCTTCGACGTGAGAGCACACCACCCGTTCAACGACTTTCAGAGGGGTAGTTTTTGACCAACACCGACAATCTTGAAAGTTGAGAAATGAGGAAATAAGCAGGAATGATATTTCTTCCATCCACAAAAGATTATAAGATTGTATAAAGGGAGAAAGGGGAACGCAGGAGGTGAGGGGGAAAAAAGCTAACAGATACAAGGCACTTTCACACTTCTCGCATATACAAACGATAGTCCAGACGTCGCTATACCCTCCACTTGGGGAGACGCAGATCCTCATTTGATAGATAGAGGAAAAGTGGAACAAGTTCGTCTTCGGAGTTTCAGTACGGATGTCCATCATTTAGAGGTGAGATATTTTACCCTCTCTTTCCATCTCAATCACCACTCGCATCTCATCTTGACCACCGATTGATCTTTACCCTTCATTCTCCCACCCTTTATCCTGGACGTACGATAGCTTCATCATCTCGTCATGGTTGGTTTCCCCACTTTTGTGTATACGTGTTTACAGCGAAACTTTAGTAGTCAAGCTCTAATGTGTGCACGGCGGTCTAGGG